>NC_134843.1:74235248-74538278 GCF_965363235.1 Mytilus galloprovincialis
ATAAATGAAACAACACGACTAAGACAAGCAACAAAAACATACCTATACAATCTAACAGATTCAAATCTAAAGTCCTTGGTGTTCAGATCAAGTTCAGGATTAAATGAATCACATGCTATCTTAAATACAACTGGTTCAGGATTCTCCCTAATACAACACACAATGGAGTCATCAATCCTGCCTACTTTACAAGGGTACGCCCAAATCGTAAGCTTCTGGCTCTCTCCAGACTTAAGCAACATAGTTGGTGGTTCTAAAATGAATGTTTCACTCTTACTGTCTTTGAAGAAGCAGAAACTGATATCAGCCTCCAGTGGGGATGTATTTGTTACATTTAAATGTTCCATGTATGCTGGATGCTTGCCTTCTTTGTATCTGAAATAGATATCAAAAGATTATTGAATGCTAAAACGTATATCATAAGTTTTCTTAAATGCTATCCAATAGACATATCATCTACCATATTTTCATGACAAATTCTTTATGTTTATTATAAGTACATGTTAGGTTCACTTTTTTTTTTAAATGTAAAAATGATTTCAATCATCCATGGAATAGATCTGACAACAAAAAAGCCTCTACATTACAGGATATTATTACTAACACCTCAATTGCTCATTTTAAAACCTAAAGGACTATGTATATATAATTATATTGTTTGAATTGAACAAACTAAAATATTGTTTAACTGGTTAAATATCCAAAGGTTAAGCACTATTGTTTTAATATATGCTTTTGAAAAATAAAACAGAATCGTCAAAAACCTGAATTTCAATCGTCAGACCAAATAGTTTATGAACATCTTGTAAAACATCCCTTTAATTTAATTGACAATTCTCCTGTTATATCGTCATAAAACTTTGTTATTTCAAATAAGCATGCTTGTGGAATGTTGACTAGAATATCAAATATACTCAGAGTACAATTACTTACCCAGTTCTTGGTCTTGAGTTCAATAAGGGTCCAAATTCAGTACAATTACTTACCCAGTTCTTGGTCTTGAGTTCAATAAGGGTCCAAATTCAAATGTTTCTGTTGATAAGATGTACTTCTTATGGCAAATTTCATTTGTCTTCTTGGTCTTCTTACGACTTGGGAAAACAATTCTATAAAAAAAAAGATGTATTTGATATATAATAACAGTGTTATAGCCAGAAAAAAATTGCATAAATAAGTCTTTTTCATTGGTATATTTCAGGACTCAGGAAATTTTATTGAATTTTTTTTGGTCATTATTTAAAACCAATTTATTATCAGTATTATATGATTCCAGCTACTCACTGACTGGTTAAGAACTCAAGGAACATTCTCTGATGAAACATTATATCTACCTCATGTGACGTAACACATGGTAACCATATATTTTAAATGATTGACTACAATGTATTTAATTTAGTGGATACAAGATGTACCAAGGTTTTAGGGTTAAAAATCCTGGTATCTGTCTCAAATAAATATTCATCTACTGTATAGCAACAGACTGTATCATTGAAGGTCAACTCACCTTGGCTCCCTACTTATTGATGGGAATGCACACACTCCTCTACAAAATAACTGGTATCTGCGACGTGTACCAACAATCTCAAAGTTTAGGGTCTGATCAAACTGACCAAGTTCTTCTGACTGGAAACGTAGACGTACCACAACTTCTCCATTAGCGGGTACAATCCAGCGGAATATTGTTAGTCTGTATGAAAAAAAGTATTTGTGTAAGTTGCAGGTAAATAAATAGTCGACTAATGATCTTGAACAATTTTTTTTTTATTCAATTAAACAATACAATATTTACGATAATTTAGTGAAAAAAGGTAAAACAGAGACAGCTTATGCAGAGCTTCATTATTTTTTTGTTTTTCAAATCATATTTATTTCTAGAAATGACATTTGATAGAAAATATTTTAAAGTTACATTAGTTAACAAAAGGCAAGCTGGTTGAAAGGGTAAGGACTATCAAAACAATATTTCAGCAATAGAAAGTCATGAAATGTTAATTTGAACACTGTTAAAAGTAGACAATTGTTAAATTATACTGTATGTAGTTGGTATACATAAACATGATGAAGGCTCTCCTTCGGATGAACTCAAATGACTTGTGGATATTTAAATTTCAGTAAACATGGCTCCTCCTTTACCATTTTCTATAGATATTTACTAAATAAAATTTACAGGTTGTTTAAGTTTTAACAAAAATAAACTGAAAGAATCAAAATTTTCAAAATTTTTACTAAATAGGTTGTCTTTCTTTGGCCTGTAAAAAGAAAAACCATGTTCTGAAACATTTTACCTCAGTAATGATAAAATCAATCCATGCTTTAACTGTAGTATTTATTATTTACTTGAAACAAAATCAGTTTAAACACACCACACATTACTAAATTAAAAAAAAATGTGCATGAAGCAGTGAAAAATGCATTTGAAAGCAACATTCACACAAACTGTGTTTATTTTCAAAAAATGAAGGTGTGCATTCAATAATGTGGACAATGCTTAATTAAAATGATTATGTGTAGTTTCCTTTCCTGTTAAGAGAAGACTAGATAGAGTTGAAATTTAATAATTAAATCTCAGATAATGCGAAAAAGCCATGAACAATATGAAATTTCACGTAAAAGATATTGAAATGAAATAAACCAAATTACAGCTGAAAAGTTAACTACATACAAATTTCTAATTAACTATAGTGTGACATATTCAAATCCATGTTAAAGAACTGTCTTCCTTCACATGATTCAGAAATTGTGTAAGATCAAGTAAATGAAGAAAATCTAGTTAATAGGGTAAACTGCACATGTAGAGATGTGATATGAGAGCCACGGCCATGTTTATGTATACCGATGTCCTACTTACTTGGGAGTTTTGGAATCTCCAACAGCCATCCCATCCCCTGACATACTGTAAGGAGAGACATGCAAGCTAACTAGAGTGTTAATATACAATTGGTTTAAACTTTGGCAGCTAAAACTTAAGTTTAAGATCTTTACATCATTCTACCATATGACAATCAAAGCTTACAAGAAAAATTATATAATTTTTAATGGTATAGAATCTACCGTTTTAGAAAATTAAAAAATAATTCTTTTTTCACACTCATGATGTACAATACTGCCCTAGACCCCAGATGGCTAATCCCAAGAAAAATTTACTACACAGTAGATATTACTTAATCCTCAATGATTATCTGAACTTGCAGACAAAATTGTTTTTATTTTCAATAAATTTATTTTTGACAGAACAACTTTGCCACTTTTAGCCAAATCGATGCAATACCTGTTCCACTTAAGCTAAAGCTGCTAAGTTTTTTTTGTAAAGTTAGTTAGTGTCAGACTATGTCTGTTGATGTTAGTGATCATGCATGAAAAGACATAAACACAGTTAAGATTTGATGTAGTAATTAATGACAGTTTCAATGAAGAAATGATTAGTCTTTGACAAGATAATTCACAAAGTGTTTAAGTATACATGTATATACAATATTAAAAGTAAACATTTCAAACGAGGACAAAGAAGATAATAGAAGATGAATTATATAGCAAGAGTTAACATACAAGAAAAACAGGATATAAGGTTATTTGTCAAAATTGTTGGAAT
Organism: Mytilus galloprovincialis; assembly: GCF_965363235.1. NCBI lineage: Eukaryota > Metazoa > Mollusca > Bivalvia > Mytilida > Mytilidae > Mytilus > Mytilus galloprovincialis. Next base: position 74,238,838 of record NC_134843.1, read on the forward strand.
CATATTAATCAGAGATAACTAACATTTTGTTTGAAATTATTGGGCCATTTTAATAAATATTGAAAAATTTTGAACATTATGTGGTTGAATGCAAGGTATTTCTTCACAAACATGTAGGATGTCAGAGAAAGGTAATGAAAAGCACAACATCCCTCACATGACCACATTTTTTTAACAGCTATTCTGTGATATGCCATATAAAGACCATGACCTTTGACATTGAATTCAATATGGGCCTCATAATCCCTGTGTAGTGACTGTCATTTATTCTGTTTTTTGCCGATAAGATTTTTGTTTGACACTTGACCTAAGCTTGACCTGAGACAAACAGGATCCAACCTTGTTCATGATAAGTATATGTACCAATGTCAATCAATTTATCAAATATATTTGTTGCTGACAAAGATTTAGATAGAAATTATAGACAACTAATGTATGTGGTTTCAATGTGAGGGCATGTTGAGGCAATATGAAGAAGATATGAACACAAAGATAGAACTTGAAGAAGAAATTCACACTTGTATGTACTTTTATGCAGTAGTCTAGCTACACTCAACTATTTTTCATTTACATAGTGAAATGTCATGCATCTATTGCTTACCGTGTTCATGATAGTGTGTGTACTACACAAATGTTTTACACATGCGAAAGTCATACATATTAACTGCAGCAATAAAATAGATTGTTATTTTCCTTCCCCAAAACGAGTAAATATACCTAGTCCAAAATCTTGTATTAAATTATATTGAATAACATATGTACATATTTATACTCCTAAAATGCATAAAAGGCACACAAAAACATACCTGATATTGTCGCCATCAGAGACAGGAGTTACTGCCCCTGGTGGTGGAGATTGCACATTAACAGATGGACGTCTTTTTTCTGTCTTTGATGTTGTTTTTCTCTCTGCACTTTTCTTTCTTTCTCCTTTAGCTGTATCTTTTCCTCCAGATTTGTCCTTAGAAGCCTTACCCTTAGTGGGTGTGGTATGATCCTCTTTACCCTTGTCTGGGGTCACAGATTTCTCTTCCTCAGGTTCTGTTCCACTGCTTTCAGGTACACCAACATTTCTAAAAAAACAATATATTATTATTTTATGATATCTTAGTATATCATTATCCTATTTATTGCATAAAATATCAACATTCACTATCAAAGCTTCAAACTTTTTCTTTCTAATGCTAGTTTTTAATTCTTAAGGGGGCTCGCGGGGAATAAATCAATTTTTGTTTTTAAATATAGGATTTCGCTATTTTTTTCTAGAAATAAACTTTATCCTATACTTAATAGAAAAATAAATTAAAAGTATAGGGTCACCGTTCATTTATAAAGCTCACAATCTGCCTTCGAAAGAAGCATGCATTTTTGTTAAGCTTCTTTTTTTCTGTTGAACAAAAAAAAAACTAAATTACAGAAATCGCTTAAATTTTACAATAGTTAGTGTTAGTGCAGCTTATTTGAAAAAAATAATAAAAAATATAGGTCCCCAATGAGTTAAAAATTATATTTCAATTTTAATGCAAAAAAATTGCATTTTTTTCATCAAAGGGAGATAATTTGGAGCTTTTTCAATGATATAAACATTTCAAAAGTCATCTGAGGCCAAAACGAATTGATTTTTTGGGTTGATTTTTGAAACATATCATAAAGTAACAATTAATAAATAGTGTAAGAAATAAAAATTTGTAATGTAAAAAAAATGTTTCAATTTTTGCTGAATTTTTATACCCTCGATCCTCCTTAAGTTTCTGAGATTTGATCTCTAATTCCACCGATACATCCATTTTCATCCAACCATGTAAATAAGTCCTTACAGAGGACTTTCAGACATCAATGTGTGGTTGTCATTATTTCATTTTTTGCCCATTAAGGAATTGGACAAAAGATCTTCAGTGGTCTCTGTTCTTCGAAACATTTCAAATCAAAGGGAAATAACAATGAAAGAAACAGCTTGACACTTGGTAGAATATCAATCTATCATCATGATCATTACAAACATATGTTGACCTTCAAATGTCATTCTTGATTTGATTGTGATGTTGCCTTTGAATCGACATCAAACCCCATACATTAATTAGAATTCCAATATAAAAGAGCTCAATGTAATAACCTTCAATTAAGATAAGTATAAAATATCCTCTACATTAATCTACATATGTAAGACATAATAGTGTCCTATGAAAAAGTGTCCATATGGACACTTATTCATTGAAATTTGGTATTTAATAATGTCCATTGCCATGGAATGGTGTCCCTCAAAAGGCCAGATTTTTACTGCTAACAATATGAAATAGTGTCCACTCACAGGACAAATTTTCATAGTAGTTGCTATTAAATTGTGTCCTCCAAGGGAAGTAATATAAAGGTCATTACAAAGTTTTATCATACTTGAATTTTAATTAAAATATGAAGGATTGATGAGGAATTGATCAATATACATATGTAAACAAATAAATAATGGATGGAAGTGAATATAGAGAAATTTAAGTTCTAAGAAGTTCCCAGCAAATGGTAATGAAAATGAAAGAATAACAATTAAGAAGGAAGTGTAAAATCAAATATGAAGAACTCTATTATATTTATTATGTCAGAGAAGAAGGCAATAGAAAATAAATAATGTCCATTGCCATGAAATATTGTCTCCTAAGTGAACAGCATTTTACAGCAACAGTTATGAAATATGGTCCATCTGCAGAACACATTTGCGTAGTGAATGTTATTAAATTGTGTCCTCAAAGGAAAATAAAATGGAACAGCATCTAACATGTATATAATTATATTAAAAAATATAGATATGAAGATAAGGATGGTATGAGTGCCAACGAGACAATTTTTATGTCAAAGTAACAATTAATTCAAGTTCGTAATTAAAGTTAAAATGCGTCCAGTAATAACAAGGTAATGGATATCATTTAATACTTTAATCATATCAAAAAATGCCCTGGCGGACACAATGTCCTATGAAAAAAATGTCCACCTGGACAATATTATGGTAGTGAATAATTTCCATGTTGATGGACACTTTTTCATACCTTAGGACATGTTTTCATAGGAAATTGTGTCCAGGACACATTTAAATAAGTAAATATTGTCAAAATGTGTCCGGTGGACATTTTTTCATGGAGAACATTATTAAATCCTACACTTACGGATCATCAGCGGATGAGGCAATAAATATGTATCTCCCACCAAATTCACTGACAGGTGGAGCTTTTCTCTTCACTGGATATGGAATTACACTGAAATCAGCTGGTGGGGGAACAGGTGGTCCTTTTGGTCCCATACCTAGACCGTCTAATACCTGTAATTATATTTAACACATTATTTATAGCTGAACATGACCTTTTGATATTTTGATATAAGAATGTCATCTTGTTAATCTAGTTTCAATACTCTTGTTCATTCACAATAACACTCATAAAAACGTAATCCTCTCTAAAAACCATACACTCTGGTAATCAAAATCATGTAACTCTGATGATATTAATAAAACTAAGTAAAAACTTATCCTTTAGTAGTAATTTGACTTCTTGTATAAAACTACATTAACTAACAAATCCAAATAATGAGCACATATGAATAAATGAATCAATTTTATTGTTTGAAAAAAACCTTCAGATTTTATTCTATTTGTAAACATGGATAAATTTGCATAAAAAATACCCTATTTCATAATATGATTTTAAGAAGATTTTTAATACAAATGATGGAAGAAATTGCCAATAAAATTGTCCATACCTCCTCCATACTGGGGAATTTGCCACATCCAATAACTTTCTGGTAGACAGGTGTAGATTTGTCTGAACAGTCAACAACAATATGTGGAAGACCTATCCCATCATCCTCTTTCTCTTCAACAACCATTTCCTGTTCTTGACCTTCACCTTGTGCCGCAGCAGCCTAAAAATATGACAAAGTTATTTGAAATTGCACTTTTAAAATACATTTCAGATTTATTAAGATATTTTAGATTTTTCTAAAAATTCGTAAGGGTTACACGGAACCCAGTGTCTCGCCTACTTATGCTGTTAATCGCAGACTCAACCAAAATGAGGAAAAACATCAATAAAAATTTCCCTCTCGATACTGTCTTTTGATTGAAAGAAGCTTCCAAGTTTGGTAAAAAATCCAGGATAGTTTATGAATCTAATAAATGTTTTATAACTGCAGACTGTATGTAATGTTAACTGGAAGAAAAACTAAGTCCATTTATAAGTAAAATACGGAAAAAGTGAATTTTTTTTTACAAAATTTACTTCTGAATAATATCTTATGATCAGAAACAAGCTTTTGTCTAAGTTTGGTAGAAATCCAGGATAGTTTAAGAACATTATAAAAATTTTAAAAACTTAAACCACAGAGTGAATGTTTTGTTTCTGGCAAAAAAACTAAGTCCATTTATAAGTAAAATACGGAAAAGTGGAAATTTATTTTTACAAAATTTTCTTCTTGATACTATCGTTATTCAGTGTGCAGTCATTTCTTATAATTTAATTCTAAATTCCATTTTAAACCGTAGAAAACCATGAAAAAATGTTGATGATGTCACAGTCACATGACTAAATTATGTCTATGGGCTGATAACAAAATAATGTCAGCCAATCAGAAGACACGTTAAATCCAAAATTAAATTATACAAGAATAATTACTTACCTCTTTTGCTGCCTTTTCTTCATTTTCTTTCTGTAACTGTTTTTGTCTTTCTTTTTCTGCTTTTTCTTTATCATGTTTTTCACCTAAAAAAGTTTACAAGAAAAATCAACTTGATAACTTAACAAAAGAAAAACCATAATTATCTTCTTCACTATAATAAAATATTAAGTCTTGTTGCACTAAGATGCCAAATACTGGCGAAGTGATATTTGAAGTTAGTTTAAAACTTTTAAAACTTTGATAACTTAGAAGTGGGACAGACCAAAAATAGAATATTTGAAAGCATATCATAGTAGAAAATAGAATTACTTTTGTGTTATGAATTTTAAGAACAACAAGACATACCTTTCTTTCCCTTAGATTTGCCAGACTGCGGATGATGTTGTTGATCTTCCTCAGATTTTTCTGATGGAGTTGGAGGTCTCCTTAGTGACAAGGTTGTTCTATCCCAGAATTCAAGCATCTCGTTAATGTCCTTTTGACCATGCTCAAATGTACGGAATCTAAAAGAAAAACAATAATAGTAAAAGATTAAACAAAATAACATATTTGATATAATGAATATTTGAATATATTTCTTTATTTTAGATGATATTTTATTTAAACTAGTTCTCCACAGATCTTCAATCAAACAAGTTTTTACTATTGCTGAAATTTCTAAGACGAAGACATTATTCAAAATTATAATGACTGGAATGTTAGTAAACATTTGCTATACAAACCTCTGCATCAGAAGAATGTCCGACTCCTTTGGTACTTCTTTTGGTTGTTCTTCTGCTGAAACATCAACTTTCTCTTTGTCTCCCTTTTCTTTTCCATCCTTCTTACCATCCTTCTTTTTCCCTTTCCTGTAATATTTCAAAAAATGTACATGTGTATATTGTAATCACACTGAATTTCTGCAAAATATCATTGGTTATTTCTAAATTGGTTATGTTGATTTGAAGGGTTTATCTTCTCTCTTTCCCATTTTCTTATCTATTGCTTTAAAAAATTACTTTGCTAAATAATAATAATGAGCTTTGAATGCAAAGAATCTGAAATAGAGAGCTTACACTTTACAACTCATCACTGTCAAGCTGATGACATAATATATAAAGACTGAACACTCAGTAAGGAGTAGGTCCGGTAAGGACCGATTTTGGCCCCAAATTTCAGATTCATCTGACAAAAGATTTTCACCACTTTTTAAACACTAAAGTGTCTATTTCATTTGATTCAATCAATTTATGTGAAAGATTTTAACTAATTTAGTCATTAAAAACGTTCCGATTCAAGCTTAAATATGACAAATCTACCATATATGCCGAAAAATGTCACTTTTCAGATGGTTTTTGTCAAAAATAAAAGTGGCCGCATCCGTGTTCATCCTCAACCTTTATATATGTTATGTATTATCATCAAATACAACTTACATTTCAATATTTAGGATGAACACGAATGCGGCCACTTTCATTTTTCAAGGAAACCGTCTAAAATTTAACTAAAATGCTAGAATTATGAAGATTTCAGTAATTTAGCATGACTTATTGGTGCTAGTACCCGGAAATGTGCATTGTATTGTCAAAAACAGCCCATATTTATGTAGCAGAAGCATTATACTGTCCATTAAATAACTAAAAGTTTACATTTTAACAATTTTGTAAAACTGCTATATTTTGGGACCAAAAAGGAGTCTTACTGGACCTACTCCTTTGTCTATTTTCCCTCAATAACTTTGACCTTTACTTACTTTCCATCATCTACATTAGAGTCACTCTTCTCTGTTTGGTGAGATTCTGGCCTTTCTATTTGTGATGCCTGTTTACCGGCATGGTGGTCATCGTCTTTACCACCTTTACCCTTGGTAACACGATCCATGCTACTGTTCTTTCCAGCTGGCCCTGTGGGGGCTGCACTTTTCTTTCCATCTTGTTTACCTTCTTCCTTTGCTGGACCTTTTCTTCCTTTTTTCTTAGATCTGCAAGAAAAAGATTGAAATTAATATTATGACAGCTAATTTGACCTTCACTCATACAGATTCTTTGTTGCAGTAAATATCACTCATATGTTAAAACAAAATTTGTTAGAATTTTTTAAAACATGTGTGTAGATAACTATTTAAAATGTTGATAACTGTTGAAAATCAAATTCCTAAGGTTATACAGTTTAATTCAGGTGACGTTAGACTTAATTTACCTAAAGGTCAGCCTGAATGAGGGGGGATAGGACCTTTATCAACACTCCGGGATCAGGTGTTTTTAAGCTCGGGATTTCGAGATATACCCTTTCGGGATCCAGAAATTCTTTTTTTGAATTTCTGGATGTTGAGATTTAAATTTATTTAAATTCGGGACCTCAGGATTTCATGTTTTTAAGCCCAGAATTTCAGGATTTTGGGATCAGGACTCCTACCCCCTGAATCTTTCGATTTAAATTTAAATTGATTTACACTCATTTCATAGATCATGTAACAATCTGAATAGAATTAACTATCAGCAAGTAATTTTTAGACAATTTATTTCTTTAAGGGAAATAATTTACAGTAATCTCAGGTTTCAAAAAACATTGATAATGTACATTTCTAATAACTTGATGCATGACAATAACTCCTATCAATAAAACAAGTACTTAAATTAAATTTTAAAAGCTTACTTTTCCTCATCTTGAATTCTTTTGATTTCCTCTTCTCTTTCTCTTTCTATACGTTCTCTTTCCATTCTTTCTTCCATCTCTCTGAAAATATAAAATAGAATACAATTAAAACGCTATCATAAATCAACAGAATTTGGTATCTGGTATACAGTTTGATCTTAACATGCATCTAAGAATATACAATACCATCAGGAATATTTTCAACACATCTTTTTTATTCATATTAAATAATGCTATTCCCCTCTTTAAATGTATTTTTCTTATCATTATTTTTATGTACAAACATATATATCAATCTAATTTCAATACATGTACAACATACTTTCTTATTCTTTCTTTCTTTATATCAAGTCTCTTTCTATCCACAGCAGCTTTTTCTTCTTCTGAGAGAGCATCATATTCATCTTCTGACATTTCCTCCAAACGTATACGATCCTGCTCCTCCTTCAGACGTTCATTCCTCTCTGTAAAAATAGAATGAGAAAGTTAAACTTATAAAAAATTCAGCAATGTAACTTTTATTTTACAATGTATCAATTGTATGCTTATTTTACAGTATTTATAATATTTGATCTCTAATTGCAGTAAAGAGAGGGCTTTTAAAGATCTTTTCATATTGTTTCAACTATGCATTTTACATGGGAATAACTTTTAAAATGAAACACATTTGTCCATAAATACTTGAATCAATTCATTAAGAAAATTGTGGTTTGTTTGAAAATGACTAGTCAGCAAATCTTTACAAAAAAAGTTGTAAATGTTAATCTATTTTTTTCTTCTTACAAGAATATGTTATTGCTTTGAAAAACTATAATTTCTTCAAACAATCTACCTTTCTCTTCCTGAGATTTCTTCTCTTGTTCTTTTAATTTAGCATAATCCAATTTCAGTGATATAAAGTAAATAAATCTCCTATTGTTCAATGATCTCAGAATAGCATGAGCTGTGGTATATAAATTCTGAGCAAACAAGGTCTCAAGTCCATCAAATACCACTCCACGGTGACAGTCATTGAGCTGGAGTCGTTCAGATAGTATCTCTACCAACAGATCCTCTGGGAGAACACAGCTCATCAGGCCTTCCTCTCCGGCAACACTGGCACTTACACTTAATCTTCTTGCAATAGGGGCAGCAAGAGGTGGAGGGCTGCTAGGTACCTGTAATAAATTGGGATAAAACTATTATCAAAATGAGTATATATTTACTTATGAATGTGACTGTTCCAGCATAGCCAAAATTTAAAAAGGTATGGTACATTCATGTTGCCTTAAAAACCTCCCTTATGCCACTTTTTTTTGCAAAATAAATAAATCTGACAAGTTAAAAACATGTGTTATGACCATCTTGTAGTTGTATATTATAAGAAAACACTATTAGAATCAATTTCTGAAACACACCCATAGTCATAAGGCTCAGATAACATGACATTGCTAATAACAAATTCATCGCATCAGCTTAGCCCTTTTCGTTTTACTTACAAGTAAATTTTCACCTCTGAGACCTAATTTTTACTTTTCTAAAAATATCAGGGATTAAATTTATTAGGTAATATCATAATCAATCCAAAAAAAATATTCAAGATGTTCTAATTTTGACTTATCTTTATTCAATTATCAGACAACACAAAACTAGCTGAGATTTGAAAACTGAAGAACAAATGAATCTCCTTTACAAAAACCATGTTATGTAAATAATAGACTTATGATTAAAATTATTGTGAACAATGCTGAAGAAATTTAATTGAATTATTCATGCACCCTACTCAAATCATATTTCAACCAATGGTTCTAAAGATCAAAATCTATTTCCTTGGCTAAATAGGAATGCTGATAAAATAAGTAGATGTTGAATCTGTATATATTTTTCAAATTTCATTGGGTCAATCAACGGTCACATAATCTTTCTATTTATTAAAACAATAATAAAACCAATCTAAATCAAACTCATGCAAAAAACTAAAATGGAAACATGCGTAATATATGATGTCACTATTCAACATAAAAAGTAGATAAAAATGAATGATGTAAACCTGCTTCACAAAAAACAAAATAATGCAAAACTGCAAACCAAATAGGCACACTTCTAGGGTTCAAATAAAAGTGGGGAAAAAAATTTGATATTGCATAAACTGAACATAAGTTATCATTTATAAAAACTAAAGTTAAAATACTATCTCTTCTATAAAACACTTTGGAAACTAACATCTAGTAAGTATAAGAAGATTTTTAAAACATTATTTTAAGTCATATTTCAAGAAAAAAAAGTAAGCAATAGTTTCCAAAATGTTAGATCTTATGTATATAAATATGCTTCTACATTTCACACTGTGTACCTCCCCACGGCCTTTACTAGGCTTGGTACTGGGTTCTGTGGTTATATGACTTCTACTTCCCATCTGATAATGAGGTTTAATAAACAATGGTAAACATGATTTGATGGTAAATTGTCAAAATAAATGTATACTAATTACAAATTTTTAGGTTTGACACTCATACCACATCATCTTATATCTAATTACAATTCTTTAATCATTTTTTCTAAAATTTCTAGACTTTCTTTCTTTTGGAATTCAAAGCCCCCCCCCCCCCCCCCCCCCCCCAAAAAAAAAAAAGTTAGTTATTCTGTCCCCTGAAACTAAAAATATGCTCAAATAATAATGGTAATTATTCATATCTTGCTTTATAAGACAGGAAAATGACGGTTGTTATCCATTCATTTGACTTGTTTGAGCTTTTGATTTTCCATTAGATTAGGGACTTTCTGTTTTGAATTTTCCTTGGAGTACAGTATTTTTGATATTTTACTTTTTATTCGAGTTTTTAAAGATAATGTCATACTATTTTTTTCCAACCCAATTATTTCTTACATCTTTTATGGTACCAAGAGTGAGATAAATAATAACTGGTTGTTAATTTTATATTACCTGACTTCCAGTTGCTCCATCAATGGAAGATGTGTTGATACCAGTCTTTGCTCCAGCTAAGCTTCCCTGGTGGTGTTTATCTTTTCCTTTCACGTCTGAAACGGTACTTGTTTTACGATTGGAAATGACAGAGGTAGCCTGTGGGACTCCAATGCTACTAGCTATAGAAGGCAAGAGAAGACAACACAAGTGTTAAGTGAAGCAAGCTAATAAACTTTGTGAATGCATCTAATGTTTTCCTTGGCAATAGAATAGGACTGGGTGCTTTACTCATTTTTTCAGAATTAAATAAATTCCAATGATATTCTAATTTTTTCAATTTATTTTTTTGTCTTTTTGGAGTATTTTGACAATTGTTGTACCCATATATTTTGTATATGTTAACAAAAAGGATATTTGTAAATGTGGTTATTTAAAATCTTATTTTTGGCAAAAAAGTAAAATCAAACAAATCATTACTACACAAATACTCATGTACACAAATTTATGAGTAAAAAGGCAGATTTGTAAGGTTCAATTGAACGTTGCATTTCTTTCATTTCTATTTTGGAAAACACTAAAATACAATAAATGATGTGATGTAAATACAACAAAACAATACAAAATTAGTCATGTGACTATGATGAACATGTGATAATGATTATGGTTCTGGTTAGATTGTTTAAATCGGTAGTAAAAGCTTTGATTGTCAGAAAATTTAATTTTATGGTCCATTTCTTTTTTAAGTGTTGAAACTAAGTGAAATATTCAATAAATGAACTGTGAACTCATGCACAAAATATATTCAAATAATTAAATACAAACACCTATAACAAAATTGAACATTAAAATAATAACAAATACAAGAAAATATTCTCAATTTACCTTTACGTTTTACTGAAAGTGGTAGAATTAAAAATATATGTGTTTTAAATCTATACTTAAGCTACAGCTTTTGAAAATTCCCTTATTTCTTCTGATTCCATAGGGATAAACACAATTATGTGAAAGGTTTGCAGACAATTTCATACAATTTTCAAATAAAATCTGTTGTAGCTTTTAAAAAATCAAAGGAAAATAGGGTTACTGATCTTCAAAAGCAGGAAGGGAGTTTTTGTCCCCAGAACTATCATTATCATGTAAGTAATGTGTAAAATATGCATTCAAATTAGAATATTCAATCATTTTTAATTAATTTTCCTGTTGGAGATCTCAGAAGTCAAATAACAAATTATATTTTTAAGGAAACAATGATTTCTCTAACAAAACATGTTTAATGATCAGACATAAGTTAAGTGCACTGCATGCTATTATTCATTCATATTTGTTAAGTGTTAGCATGTTATGCATATAAAAATCCTATGTCAGTTTAAATTGAATTTTATAGGGGAGATAACTGTTAAAAGATATCTTTCATCAAATTCCAAAATTTCATTTTCAGAAATTACAATCTTAGTCTGTTTAACAACAAAGCCACATGCAAATATTTCAATAAGCAATGCTCCAAACAAATAAAGAAAGCATACAAGAAACTTTCACAAATTTGGGTACTCAAATCATAATTAGTAGAATATTAAATAATTCACTCTCTGGTTAATATATAGAAATTTACATGCATTTAGTAGCACAGGAGTCTTAGGGCTACAAATCTGCAAGACAGAACTTATAAATCATTAGAAAATTCTTCAATATTATAGATTCCAAAGAAACATGCTTTTGAGTATGAATATGAAAATGATCATCACTTCATGTGATGTAGATTTTAAAATGAAATGTCTGCTGAATTACAAATCAGTTATGCTCCATCTTTAGCTTTGATAAAATCTTTAAAATAAATATATCACTTTGAAGCATAATAATATAATAAAACACATTGTATTGGCTGGTAATCTGCAATGGTTCTCTCACAATAAATAAAATAATTCAAATTCAAATTTCTACATAGACATCAAATTTGTTTTACAGCGTTCCACTTATATCACCCATCTCTTTCTAAAATTGTAATGTGTTGTATATGTATACATACTTGTTCCCTGTGTGTGAGCTGTCAGTTGCTCAATGCTAAGACCACCAGGTTTCTTTTCAGCTTCATCTCCTTCTAATAATTTAAGCTCTTCAAGCCTCTTTCTGGCTGCCTCCTGACAGAGAGCACGAGCCTTCATACCAGAGGGTGTATTACCACTGGATATAGCATCAACAACTATTTGGTCTACTGTTAAAATGGCAGCTTCATATTTCTTAGCTAATGAAATAGCTGTACTTGTTTTTCCTTCAATGAAATATAGCAAATTGTTAAAGTGAAATACTATAGAGAAACTCCGTCGTTGAATCAAATAAAGTACTGATTTGTGTAGCATCCAATTTTCAGGGTTCTAATGTAGATTTTCTTATTCTATAATGATGACTACCTAGACTACACAGCCAAGGAAGCCGCCTAAATAATGAGATATTGTGCGAGTACCTATTAGACTAATATACACCAATGACCACTATACGTTGGTGTATACAACTATAGGTCACCATTGGTCATTTACAATACACAAGTGCACTGTTTGAAATATGAGTCTATGTAGTCGTTCCTTTAATATAGCAAGAAATATTCATAATCAAAGGTCATTCTTTAAAGATATTTTTCCTGATTTTACCTTTTCTTCTATTGTTTTATAATCAAAATTATATATATACATACACACTTTTGAACTTACAGTTTATAATATATGCTTACCTGACATAGGAGCTCCATGTACAATGACACAAATACCCCTCCTGTTACGAGCTGCTTTCCCCTCTGGACTCAGATCAATACCCAGATGTCTAGCAATGGCAGCTGATACTGGTGTTATCTCTAGTTCTCCTACACCTATACTGCTAGCTGAGTCTTGTGCTGAAAATGCAAATATCAATAACTTTAATATATTCAAAAAATAATTTTTTAACTTTTTTCACTATGAAAAGGTCTTTCATGTTTAATTAATTTTGAATGTGGTTTTATTTCTATTTCATTGAAAAATAACTATAATATAAATTATGTATAATGTATTATTTTAAATAATTTTATTTTTACATTAGAAGAAAATACATCAAAAAGGGCAACTTTTTTGTTGACGTTGCTTTGTGTTAACATCATGTTTCTAGTTTGATAGCTACAGGTACCAAATAACAGATGCTATCCATCACACTGGAATACTTGAGTCATATAAAAACAAGACTGGTATAAAATAAGAACTGTAGAACTGTGTTCTATTTTTCTAGAAAAAAAGATTTGTTTGCAAATTTTCTTAGCAGATAAAAATTTCCCACAACAGTGTTCATACCTTCATCACTTTCTTCTTTCCTGGCTGAATCTAAAAGATCTCCTGCTGGTTCTGACCCCAGACGTGATGTACCAAGAGCAGCTTCTGTTCTCTCATCAGAATCATCTTTATCATCCCCTTCACTACCCTCTCCTGTAAATAAACTATGATTTAATAAGGCTGGATAAGCAAAATAAACAATTTGTAAGGGTTCCGCGGAACCCAGTGTCTCGCCTACTTTTGCTGTTAATCACACACTCAACAAAAAATGATGAAAAAAATCGATAAAAATATTCCTCTCGATACTATCCTTTAATTGTCAGAAGCTTCTGTCCAATTTTGGTAAAAATCCAGGCTAGTTTAAGAACCTTAAAAAATGTTTTAAAAACTTTAAAACTGTAGACTGTATGTAATGTTAACTGGAAGAAAAACTAAGTCCATTTATAAGTAAAATAAGGGAAAAAATGATTTTTTTTTACAAAATTTACTTCTGGATACTATCTTATGATTAGAAACATGCTTCTGTCCAAGTTTGGTACAAATAAAGGATAGTTTAAGAAAGTTATTAAAATTTAAAAAACTTTAACCACAGAGTGAATGTAATGGTTCCTGGCAGTAAAACTAAGTCCATTTATAAGTAAAATACAGAAAAAATGGAATTTCATTTTTACAAAATTTACTCCTGGATACCATCTTATGATCATAAACAATCTTATTATGTCCAAGTTTGGTGGAAATCCAGGATAGTTCAAGAAAGTTATTGAAATTTCAAAAACTTTAACCACAGAGTGAATATTTGTGGACGCTGCCGCCAACGACAAAGCCGACAGAATGTAGGATCGCTATGCCTCGCTTTTTCGACTTAAGTCAAAAGCTCGACAAAAATGATTTAATAAGGATGGATAAGCATTTTTATTGTATTTGGAAATTCACAGTAACAAAGTACAGACTTTTAAAAAACGACAGATGTCTTTTATATTCAATTCTATTTTGTTGTTGGGTTGCTGCTTTATTGAAAAATAAGCTACAAACTGATGTATGTCCAATAACTTCCTATATTCATAATTAAATCATATTTTAACTCATTCGCCCCCAAGACATTTTTGGAAAATCAGGCATTTTCGAAAATTTGCAAACATATGCAAATTATATGCAAATGAGCAAACTCCTGATGCTGTAACTGATGCTCATCTATTAAACTACTTATTGGGATTTGGGGGCGGATGGCATGGGTGGGGGTAGGGGTGGGAGGTGGAATATTTTCTCGTGGTTTTGAACCCACCCCCAGTGAAAAATGGTAATTTTCCGTCTATTTTCCAATTTTAAAACGACCTTGAGAGGTGAACACTGATACGACTGTGTTTTTTTGTCATTCAAGTATTACCCTATAGTTACAGTAGTCCATTCATGCTAGCTGGGAGTATATTGGACTTGAGTGTCTTGCTTGGGAATTATTATTGTCAAGTCCGGTCTGCCTAAATGTCCGTTTTTATGGATTTTTGACAAAACGGTGACCTAGATTTTACAGACTAGATTCCTATTGGCCATATTATACCTCGTTGTGTTCCTATACCACCTATGCATGCATATATGATAATAGTTTTTACCAACAGTCACTTCCAGTTACGTAGTGGCCATCAAAAGATGCCCACCCCCACCTGATTTTAGCTACTTTTCATGTTTTTCCGATTTTGAACTCTTAAACGGCTTTCAAAGTGCCATATTTTCATGAACAGACATCTTAGAAGAGTTGATGGACCATGAACTGCTTGGTTGAAGTCCCTGCTATCACGACAGTTCAGCTGGGGCAGTTCAAAAAAAGTATGGAGGGTCATACAGGACATCAAAGAATGGTTGTCGCCATCACGCCTACAGGCGGGATTGGGGGTTAAAGGGTTAAACTATTTCATCGAAATTTTTTAATTTGGCTTCTGTTGGGTTTGAGGGTCGTTTTGGGGTGTAAAACTGACCAAAACACTCTTTACAGGTTGAAAATCGTGAAAAAAATATTTTTACTTTAACTCATTCGCCCCCAAGACATTTTTGGAAAATCAGGCATTTTCGAAAATTTGCAAACATATGCAAATTATATGCAAATGAGCAAACTCCTGATGCTGTAACTGATGCTCATCTATTAAACTACTTATTGGGATTTGGGGGCGGATGGCATGGGTGGGGGGTGTTGTGGGAGGTGGAATATTTTCTCGTGGTTTTGAACCCACCCCCAGTGAAAAATGGTAATTTTCCGTCTATTTTCCAATTTTAAAACGACCTTGAGAGGTGAACACTGATACGACTGTGTTTTTTTGTCATTCAAGTATTACCCTATAGTTACAGTAGTCCATTCATGCTAGCTGGGAGTATATTGGACTTGAGTGTCTTGCTTGGGAATTATTATTGTCAAGTCCGGTCTGCCTAAATGTCCGTTTTTATGGATTTTTGACAAAACGGTGACCTAGATTTTACAGACTAGATTCCTATTGGCCATATTATACCTCGTTGTGTTCCTATACCACCTATGCATGCATATATGATAATAGTTTTTACCAACAGTCACTTCCAGTTACGTAGTGGCCATCAAAAGATGCCCACCCCCACCTGATTTTGGCTACTTTTCATGTTTTTCCGATTTTGAACTCTTAAACGGCTTTCAAAGTGCCATATTTTCATGAACAGACATCTTAGAAGAGTTGATGGACCATGAACTGCTTGGTTGAAGTCCCTGCTATCACGACAGTTCAGCTGGGGCAGTTCAAAAAAAGTATGGAGGGTCATACAGGACATCAAAGAATGGTTGTCGCCATCACGCCTACAGGCGGGATTGGGGGTTAAAGGGTTAAGTAAGAATTCACATTATTTTAAATTTTAACAAAAAAATCAAAGGATCACAGCACAGTTAAAATTCAGTCAATTTTAAGTGTTATAACTTAGTTAAATATTCAAGAAATTAACTAATAACTCATGCATAAAATATTCAATATAATAATTTTCCAATGCTAAGAACAATAATAAACGTTTATAATAAAATGACAGATACAATAAAATAAAATACAACCCATTTACCTATATGTTTCACTGAAAGTGCTTAGAGATTTAAAGTAAAACAATAAAAAATGTTAAAAAAATATGGTTACAATTTACTTTATATAATGCTATCAGTAAAAATTATAATAAAAATGGTCCAAAACAATTGATATTACATATGAAAAGAACACAATTATAAGAAAAGTATAACGCCGGATATTACAATTTAAAAATTATAATGGAAGTAGCTTAAAGAAATTAAGAGAAATAAGAAAACTTGAGTAACTGATCTTTCTTGATCAACAGCAGAATGGGTAAAATTGCAGATTCTAACAGAAAATGAAACCATAGAAACATTTCAAAAGAAGCATGTTTTTACTGTTAAAATAAAAAAAAATATTACCATCATCCAGTTCCTTACGAGCAGCTTCAGCAGCCTCAAGAGCCTCTTTTCTGGCACGTTCTGACTCCTCAAGCTTCTTCATTTGTTCTACAATAGTACAATTTCTTTGTTTACATGATAGATTCCAAACTTTTATTCAAAAGTGAATACATCCCCATATGTTTTCAAGAAATCATTTCTCTATCTCAATTTATGTATTTGAACTAATGAACATTGAATTATAACTTCTGGAAAAAAATACGACAAGACTGATTTAAATAGCTTTTTAATAAATATATATGTAAAAAAAATTATCTTCCCCCAAAATGTGTAAAATCAGATAGCTTACCATCATAATAATCTAGAAGTTCATGTGGAAGCCTATCTCCTGAATTTCTTGGAGGAAGTAAGATGGTGTTGTATTCATCGTAACCTTTCATTAACCTCAAAACCTGAATTAATAAACATTTAGAATTTTATCATTTTCAAAACAAATTCATCATATATCCAATAGCAAATATAACTTTGAAATTATATGTTTAAACAATATAACAACTCCTAAATCCTAAATTAAAATGATTCCACTATTTTCATATCAATTGTGACTAAATTAAGGTATTTCTTATTTATCACTAATTAACCTGATATCAGAAGAGAGCTTTGACAAATATAATTTTTTACTTTTTTTTTGACGAAAAAAACAAGAGCAACAGTAACAAATCATGATATAAAATGGAGTACTGTGTATATAAATATGAATATGACAGAATAATTACCTTTTCTTCTTCTAAATACTGTGAATCAAACTCCAAGTTATAGAATTCGATTGGATAAGAACAAGGATTCTTTATTGTGATTTCTTGTTCATCTCCAACACTGTGGGGTAGAATAGGACCAAATTCTACCAGACTTTTCTCAAACTCTAACCTTGGCTCAAGTCCTTGACCTCTACACAACAACAAAATTCTCTGACTACTCTGAGCAATTCTAATCGGAATTCTTTGTTCATAGAATTTCTAGAAAGAGAAAAATAATTGTATAAAGATATTGTTTCCTATATGCATTTCAGGGTTGCCATAGTTATTTAAAAAAATACAGGATTTGTGTTTGAAGGTGACTACTTTGCATTTTTTTTAAATTTCAAATGGTGAATGAAAATTTACATAGAATAATTGGTCTATTTTATTACTAACTCGAATACCCAGGATTGTATTAGTCACCTCAATATAGTTTTTTATTATTGTTCCCAAAAAAAGAGCATTTAGACCATTGTTGTTTTTGGCGTTATTCATTTTTTTGTAAAGTCAAACGCCGTTCATACAGTTTGGTTGAATGAGAGTTTTGATTTGAAATGCATACAACTGTTGTGTTTCCTTTTTACAATACAAAGTTCATAATGAGGAAAATTCATTTGACATACCTCTTCAGTAGGCATAAATTTAACCTGTACATTTAGCCTTTGACCTGGCATCAGTACACCAGTAGGAGGCATTATCTCAAAATGTCTGGGTTTCTGTTTCTCATTTCTCATCTTCCTTCTTAAATGCATTGGGACATGTTTGTCAGCCTACAACATATAACATTTGTTATATAATGAATGATATAATAAGTAGTCATTGTTAAATATATCATGACATAATGACTTTAAATATTTCACTACATGATACAGTTCAGTTTGATTTAACAAAGTTCATCTGTTTAAGTTGTATAAGTTAACACTTAATGTTTATAATTATCCTTATTCAAAAAATATATTTATCTTCAAATTTTTGCATGTAAATCAGATGATTTAACTGAAAAAACAATTAGCAGTTACAATCAAAATACATTGTCATGAAAATTCTAGCTAGAAACCAGTACAAACAATCTAGATATTAACCTTTCTGTCTTTCTCTGTAGGATTAGAATTCCATTCACATTTGACATGTTGGCTGTTGTATAGCTGTACAGTAATGACTTTACATTCACCACAGTTTACATCAGAGAAATCCAAAGTATCCTCAGAAATCTCCATATCTGGCATGGTAACATTGGCCTTTAGTCTGATTGGAATGATAGGGCCATTGATAATCTGAAAATAGTCAATTAGAAATAAAAGGAGGTTATTTTTTAAAGTAGAGTTTTTCTTTACAATGCTATGTAAAAAATTGCAACTCAAATTATCAGGTCACTTTAAAAATGTTTAATTGATATATTGAACACATACCTACTTTTTATTTCACAAAGTTAAAAGTGGGTGTAGCGTTCCACCCATACAGCATATAATTAATGGAAAAAGATAAATCTATGCTCTTTACTTTTGAAAAATACATCAAAACAATTGAAAAATTCAGAATTATAAAGTGATAGGTCTAAATGTAAAGCCCTAATACAGAGAAACAAAATCCATTTTATCAGACACATGCCATTAAAACAGTTAAAGTCATGTGACTACTTACATTTATATTGACAACAGTCTCTACAGAACCCAGTGACAAGTTAGCACCACGAGGGTCGAAGTTGACATTGAATACAACCGTCTCATGGTCAGGTGCTCCTGGTAGGTTCTTTACTTTATCTAACTCTACATGGAAACCATAGTGATGAATGTCATCATGTTCTACTTGGAATGAGACTGGAGACCATCCAGTGTTAGAGGCTTTCACAATATGGTCCTTTACTGTTCCCAGAACCACATATCCAAAGTCCAAAACATACTCTGGTAGCCTTGGTCTGTAAAATAAATAGGTATTCATACAGTTTTTGACAAAAAATAAAAACTTCTATAAAAAGATTAAAATTTACTACATAAATTGCTGTTAAGTGAACTAGAAAGGGCTAATCATGAAATAAGTTGGCTTACATTTAATGTATGAATAAATTTCAAAGTGTCTTCAAATAGGAAGTCACTGTAAAACAATTCTTAAAACCGCGTATCGTACCGCTCAATTTTATCAATTCCCACACTTAATATCAAATCATTCCTTTTAAAAGTCACAAGTTGAAGAATATGGTACAAAAATTATGAACAAACAAATGAAAAACCAAAAAAGCAAATGATTAGATAAATGCAAAACACCACCCACACTGTCAATAGGGCATGGATTCCAGGAAACTAGAGGAAAAAGAACTCACTTTTGTTTCTTCTTCTTTGGTTTATGTTCAGTCTGTGTGTCCCTACTTTCGTTACTATCTGGAGGTACTGGATCATAGAGATCTGGACGAGATGTATGTTGAGAAAGTTCATGGGAGAATTCTTTGACAGTGAGATTCTCTACTTCCATTTGTATATCTATCTCATGTGGCTGAGCAATAATGTCTCCCTGTAATATAAACCAAAAAAGTGCAAAATACATAAAAATTATTAAGGCAAAAAGTTACTATTAAAATGTGGACATAATGTAGGAATTTAAAAAAAAATATATGCATTCAAATAATAAAATAATTTTCCTGCTTTCTTTAACTTGTTTTATTTAAAAGTCAGAAGTAGAAAGAATATCATGAAAGGGCATTATATTACGTCAAACAATATTTTTTCTGAGTCTTGATTCAATTGACAATTTTTTGTTTCATTTCTAATTTGTGAACAAGATTTAATAAATTTAAAAGTTAATGAATTAAAAAATATAGGTGTTTTTTGTTTTTTTTTTCACTTTACCTGAGCCATAATTTCAGGCTGCAATCTATTGGAGGAAGGTAGAACAGGTGTATGTGCCCTCTCTGTAAGTTTGATCTTCCCACTCTTAGTTAGATTATCCTTGGCATTTTGTACCAATTGGTCATAGTGTCCTTCTGAGTCCACAGTACGAGGAAGATCTAGTGATATCCTGGGGAATACACCTGTGCCACTAATAGTGACCACATCTGGTTCAAAGTGAGCCACTTGGATGACAAAACTTTTCTTAAAGTCTTCTGGTGCACCAGGTAAATATTTAACAACCAAAGTCTGCTCACTCATTGGTTCAATGTAACCCTAAAATGAAATCAAATAAAATTTTGTTAAGCAGTTCATGAGCAGTAAAGCAGTTGGCAATATAAAAGTAGGATCAATAGACTTCCCAATCACTAAATACCCTTCTGCATCTCAAAGAAAGGGATATAATTATTTTGTTCACTTATTGGTACAATGTTAATTAAAATAAGTTAAACCTTTACAAAAATTTGAATATGATGGTTGATGACCTATTGATATATAACACTCCTCTACTTTTATCTATAATCTTAAACAAAATTCATCCTGTAAGGGATGTTTTACATTAAAATATTTGATGGAAATGAAATATGACAAGTTTAAAAACAACTTACAGCATGTGGTACCATAATAGGTGATCCTGGCTTGGGTTTCTTGGCTAGAGCAGGATCCATACCAATGCCACAGAAATCAAAACCAACTTTTCCTGTATTTATAAGTTTAATTTCTGCTGATGCCACATGGTCGTACATCTGTTTACCAAAGTCAATCTCTTTACAATCAAACTTGTAATCAACCAGAGATGCCTCTCCTGTCAGCATGATTTCATAGGTTGGGCCTCCTTTAATTTCACATATAGCCTTTACTTGACCCCAGATATGTGCATGTCCATAAAATGTCATTGTTACTTGTTCTGTATCACCAGGTTGTAAGTACCCATAGAGTGGCAAAATGTCAAAGACCTGAAAAAAATCAAATTATATTAAAACCATGCACCACTATAGAACCAAAAGTTTCTACATTGCATTATATTAAAACCATGCACCACTATAGAACCAAAAGTTTCTTCATTGCATTATATTAAAACCATGCACCACTACTAATAGAACCAAAAGTTTCTACATTGCATTATAAAATATGCATAATTTGTACAATTTGGAAATTAGTATGGCGTTCATTATCACTGAACTAGTATATATTTGTTTAGGGGCCAGTTGAAGGACGCCTCGGGGTGTGGGAATTTCTCACTACATTGAAGACCTGTTGGTGACCTTCTGCTGTTGTTTTTTTCTATGGTCGGGTTGTTGTCTCTTTGGCACATTCCCCATTTCCATTCTCAATTTTATAAAAAGTATGATTTAACTGGTGTTACTTTTATTAAACAAAAACAGTTTGACACAGTGCTTAAAATATATTGTTTATATGTATTATTTCTCCTATCTTTTACATCCAGTTGTATCATATTTTATTCTTTTCTATATTATCTTATCTACTTACATATTTTCATTATTGTGGATTCAGTGTTGTTTGTATGCATTACTACACAGAAATCAATTTGACAAGTCACTTAAAAAAATCATTTTACTTATGTATTATTTCTTCTACTCAAAGCATTTATTGACTGTGTAGGGCTGTAAACATGTATATTTGTATCTTTTTTCATCTCTTCTCCTTTTCTACATATTTCAATTTAATTTGCTATATAACTTTAGTCATGAATAAATTATCAAATGTTTTTGATTAAATTATTTACCTCTTCAATTCCAATTTCTTCAGCTGTGTCAGTATCTTCAAGCAGTTGACTTAAAGCTCTGTTTGTCTTCAATGGATCTTCTTCATAAACAATGTCCCTCAAAGAAGCTAAACTTAACATTGTGTCTTCAGTTTTATTTTTGTCTAGTCCTCCCTCTGGCGCCTCTTGGGATTCCAGTTGTCCCTTTTCTAACTGGTCCTCATCATCTCTGGGACTACCACCAGTTGGACTACCCCTAGGACTATCTGGGGCCATTCTGTTATCGCTGATGTCATCTTGGGTTTCAGGTTCTTTGATGATTTCCTGTTCGCCTTGGACTGGTTCCTCTGTTTCTTTTGGAATGTCTTCCTCCTAAAATTATCAACAAGGATCAAAGGATAAGTCTGTGTACAGTTTATCTATTGTCATAAATTTTGACAAATTGAGCAAATATGCTATATACAATAGTTTATCATTGAAATTACCATTCTGCATCTCTGAATATAAAAGTTATTACAACCTTTTATACATACTTTATTTGAATGCTTCAGCTTAATAGAGCTTGTTTTAAGGTAAAATTCAGGTAAAAAATAGCATATGTCATTCGGCCTCTTGTGAAGAGTTGTCTCATTAGTAATCATACCACATCCTTTATTATATATATACTGAAAAAGTTCAATGATTTTTTCTTTGTATCCTGAAAACCAAGCAAATTCACTATTAAATCTTATGTTTTTTTATCTATTTTTTCTGGTGGGCAATGAGATAATTGAAAAAAAATTACCTTTGTAGATTCAACTTCTGATTTTTCATCAACATTAATTTGCTCTTCAGTCGGCTGTGAGACCAAAACCTCAATCTTGGCGTCACCGTCACCTCCTGCATCCTCTTCCTCTTTAATCTCCTCCAAAAATGTGGCAGGTTTAGCAGGGGCTCTGATCTCTGTAAGAGGCTGGTCCCCAACCAAAAAGGACCATTTGTAGTGGACCTCCATAGGGCTGTTGTTTGTAATGTTAATGTATCTTGTCACTTCTGTGTCATTCAAAATACAGCCAAAGTCTACAACACTCTTCTCAAAGTCTATATTGGGAAAGTAGACTTCTCCTCTTAGTGCAATATAATCCTATAACAAATGTTATGTTATGTCATTTTTTGTTTTAAATAAATTTGAGCTAGCAATCATAAAAGATCAAGTTTGTTGCTTTTTCAAATGAAATTTCAGATTATTATATTTCAAAATGTAAAATTAGTTTTAAGGAATAACCATACCTATGTCACAAATTTAAATAATTTTAAGAATACTTTATTATCAGCTTTATTTAATTGTTCTAATACAGTTGTTTTTGTCTTGATCAAAATTTGTCTTATTTGACAGAATTAAGATCCCAAAATTAGCTGTGATATTTATAATTTAAGAAAATATCATGAAAAAAATTATCATTCATATAAATTTTGAAGTTTTCATTTCATGTTTGAACTTTTCAACCTGATCATTAATTTAAAGCATCTAAAAATAATCTTACAATATGAGGATGTTCTTTATAAGTAACATGTAAAATTTCATCAATAGTTCTGATATGTAGATCATCTTTATAGGCAGGGTCGAACTGTATCCTCAACATGTAAGACTTCCCAACATCCAAGTGTACTTCCTGTAAAAACAAAGCAAAATCAATTATCTGAACAAAAGGAAATGTGGGGTATTTTATCATTGAGACATTAACCCAGCAACACATAAAACAATCAAAGACATCTAAGAGATCTACAAACTATTTTAAATAATTGACAAGTCTGATAAGTAAAAAATTTCTAAATGATATCAATTGAATTATTGCAGAACTTGCAGAAAAAAATCTAAAAGGCTTTGAAAACTGTAATTTTTTACTGCAACTGCCAAAAAAAAACATTCATTTTACTAAACATAAAAAATATAAAAAGTAATTACAGTGAGTTGCTTATAGGTGTTACTGTAAAAGTTTACCTATAGCTCAACCTGTTTTTAAAATTGACAATACAATAGGGACATTTAAATTGACCAGTTGGTATTGTTAGATTTAAATCTACCTTGATGCTACCTGTAAAAAATGTATTCACCTAACCCAAAGTTTCAGCATGCTTTTTTCCTGAACTTTTTCTTACCTAGGATTATTCTATTAAAAAATTGATAGGGAAGAAAATAGTTTTGGTTTTCATTGTTTTAAATCCCTGATATATATAATTTATCTATGTTTTACCTAAAATTCTAAATCAGTAAAAGATTAAATTAAATATGTATTACTATGTTTGAAAATTAAACTGTCTTTACACACTAAATGCTTCTTTAAAATTCTAACCCTTATATATAGTATTGTCCAGCTGCCAGTGAAACAAGAAATAGCTGTTCAGGTGTATACAGTTTAAATTTTCAGATGGATATGTGTTGTTCATTTCTTCACATGTCCCTTCAAGATTCTCATTTTGGATTATTATTTGCAATGTTTGAAATCTTTTGGTGCCATTGTGCATACAATATTGGATTTATTTTATTTGAATTCACTTCTTAGATTTTTTATAGCAATTTTGCTTCTTAAAATGTAATGTGTTTTTTTTCAAGATTTTATTGTCATGAAGGACATCAAGGAGGAAATAATTCATTCAAACTGTTTTGTGGGGCTTACATATGATGTTGTACATGTAAAATTCAAAAATAATTTTGGAGTATACCTTGCTGTGTTTTTTCTTTGAAATCTATTATAATATTAGTGGGACTTTTGTGCATAAAATGCTGTGTTCGCTCAAGGAAATTCAAATTTTCATACGATGGGATTTAGTTATGTTAAAGATTAAAAAATTTCAAAACTGGAATTCAAGTAGGAGATATAGTGTGAGTTCATCCAACATGTTTCTGTGGCTTTAAATTTGATTTTAAAAACATTCATTATTAATTTGGGATCTATTACAAACTTAAGATGATTTACCATTTAAATGGGATCTTGGAAATGAAATAAAATGTTGAATTAATGCAGTGGATATAGTCTAATCTAGTGATAAAGTGAAAAATGAAAGTAAAATATTCTAAAATATTCCTAACGTGGGGAAATGTTTTAAGTGAATGTGAAATTGGAAATAGTCATTATAAAATTCTGGATCAAATATTGTTTGATTTGGAAATTTATAATAGGAAATGAAATAAAATGTTTACTGTGGATATAGAAAAATCAAGTGATGTATAGTAAAAATATAAATAAAATATTACAAAATATTTGTAAAGTGAGGATAACTATTTGGAATATAGTAATGGAAATGATAAAAAAAAATTACAAGATTCTGAATTATGTATAGATTCTGCACCTGTTAAATTAGGATGTATATCATGGAAAGTTAATCAGAATTTATACTATGGATTTAGAAAAAAATCTAGTGAAGTAGTGAAAAATGAATAAAATTGGGAATTATTTAAAAACTTTGGAATTCTGGATGAGATGTCAAATATTAGTGTAAAAAAATAAATGAAATTGTTTATTCAAATATGATTTTGATGTTTCAGAAAGTGAGTGAAATATTACGACTGGATTATTTAGGGTATTAAACACTGCTAGTAGTGGCTATGCAAACATTAAGATGAAATGTAGTGCATTTTAGGCCATGCAATTTTAAATAAACTGCAAGAAAATAACATATATGATATAGTCATTCTTGTTTGGCTTGATCACTCCTAATATTTTGAATGACAGTAAAATACAAAATCTCTCAATAGAATAATCCTAGGTAAGAAAAAGTTCAGGAAAAAAGCATGCTGAAACTTTGGGTTAGGTGAATAAAATTTTTTACAGGTAGCATCAAGGTAGATTTAAATCTAACAATACCAACTGGTCAATTTAAATGTCCCTATTGTATTGTCAATTTTAAAAACAGGTTGAGCTATAGGTAAACTTTTACAGTAACACCTATAAGCAACTCACTGTAAAATTGTTTATAATAGCTAAGTTATTGTAATATATCATAGACTATAGTTTATCTATCAGAATCAGTTACTGAAGCTAAATTATCAATGAAAGAATTAAATGCCAGTTCATCTAGATATATATGAGAAAACTGCACAAAAACAGATTGTTATTCAAAACATATTATCACTAATACTGACCATTTCAGACGTTTCTGACCCGTCGTCTTGTATAATCTGGAAGGGATATTTTAATTTAAGACCAGTTGTAAGTGGTAATGTTGATACATTCATGATCTTCAATTCTCTGGTCTGTAAGGATAACTCATCATCTGGTTTCTATAAATAGATAAAGATGTCATTCAAAACATGAGAGATTGTGGATACAACAAAAAATACTATTCGCTCAATATCTCTTATTATGTTTAATTTTTTCTCTAGATTGCTATAAATTGTGTGGGTGTTGTTTGCAAAATTCCATTGGCAAACATTGCATGCGTATCAAGGACAATAATTTCAAATATAAAAGTGATTGACCAATATATCAAACTGCATGCAGTTGTTATGGCATAAATAGAAAGTATAACAGAACATTTCATAATCATTGGACAGCACATCAGGCCACAGTGACAATAAACACCTAACCCCTAATATGTGTTTGCTACAATAAAATATAAGCTAAACAGTTTTGCATCTCCTTCAATAGGTATATCAAGATTAAATTCAGAATGTCAACCATACCTTGTCAACTCTGAAGTAGACAGATTTTGTAGAGAATTCTAAGAGAGGGCTGATGAAGTCAGCTGATAGGTCTACTCTCATGACCAGTTCCTTTCCTCCTTGTCTTCCAATGATGGCATGACATAGTAGTCTCTCTTTAATATACTTGGGACTGCAAACAAAAAAGGTTAATTACATAAAAAGTTGCTGTAGAATGCATGGTTTTCTTCATGAAATAAACTTATTTAATTTAGGAACATCAACAAAATTACCATTTCAAATGCATTATAATTTAATTACAAAACACTCAAGCATAGAATTAAATAAAGTCAAATCTTAATTTGAAGAATTATATACTTTGTATACAACCATTAATGTATGTATATACAGTCAATAATCCTATATTTCCAATAACTGACTCTCCATTAAAACTGCAAACATCTTTATTTCATTTTCAAAATTATATATATGCTATCTTGATACCAATTATTGCCAATTATAAACACTACTGACCTTTCAACAAAGCCTTCAATGTTCATTTCCATAGATGTTCCTGGTGGGAGATCAAATCTGTTAGGATTTATTTTAAATACTGGTCTTGGTGGTTCTTGAGGTGGTGGTACATTCTGCAAAGAACAATAACTTATAACAACAAGTTCAATCAAACAATAATTATTGTGATCTTGTAGTAATATATAGAGACCTAATTAGCCCATCTTATTTTAGTTTTGTCTGAACGTGATAAGCTTGTGACAAATCCATTTCAGAGTTCAAATCTGACATGTCATTCTATTCCTTCTGTACAAATACATGTTTCCTGCATTTTAAAACTAGAATAATATCTTTGCTGATCATTTTCAACCACTGACCATTATTTATGTATTTCCTAAAAAAAATTAACTGTAACAATATTAAAGTCCTTTAAATATAAGGAGATGTGGTATGATTGCCAATGAGACAACTATCCACCAAAGTTAAAATAAAGTGGATGTAAACAATTATAAATAACCAAACAGGCTTTAACAAAGAGAAAAACCTGTACTGTAGAGTCAGCTTTAAAGGGCTCCAACAGTCTAAATAGAACTTAGAACATGTTTTTCTTTGTTAGCCTCTAGTATCATATTAAAAAAACTTACCCTAAATTTCATGTCGAGGGGTTTGTATTCTGCTAGAGCTTTCTTGCCCTTGCCAAGAGAAGGAAATCCATCTGTACTCCAAACTAATTGTTGGTGTCGTCTCCCTTTGTTTGTCAACATTATTGTCTTTTTCAATGGTCTGTTGCTGTAAGATATAAACATCAAAATGATTTTTTTTATATCCACAAAAACTAATTTTGTGTGTTCTAGTTTTCAGATATTTCCAATAATATCAATTTGTATCTTTTCACTCAATTTTTTTTAATAATCATTCTCATTTTTAAAGTATACCAATAAAATAATAAAATACTGAATGATTAAATATTAGGCCTAATTCATCAGCTGCTGATAAGTACTTACCTAAAGTTTGGTCCTAAGTCAAACGTTGATGTCAGTTTTGGTTCTGATACTATAGTTGTTCCTTGTCCATAACCAACCAAAGGTATTTGTCGTACTTGGCTCTCAATGAAATTTATTTGTAGTTTATCTTGGAATCTGAAAAAAAATGTCTTGTCATGTTATAAATTTTATATAATAAGTAACAAAATTTTTATTTTATCTTTTTTTGTAGAATTGTATTAATATTTTTAGTCTAACTTCTGTTTAAGGAGGTAACGAACACCTTGACTAAAATTAATTCGGCTTGTTTAATTTTCATAAAATTTTGACAATATTTACTTCAACCTGTTGACAAGAATATATAAATTTCAAAAATCTTGAACAGCACACTTTATTGGAAAAATTTCAATGGATAGCAGTTTGACACACCAATTTTGTTAATTGAGAGTTGTTAATTTATTTATTGCATGAATAATAAAACGTGATTAAACGTTTAGCTGATTTTTACAGTTATCTCCCCGTCGTGTTATGTACCATCTTAATAATTTGAATTTTTAGAAAACTAATAAGTCAACAATTTAAAATGTTTTTCAATTATATCTTTATTGAAAAAGTTTAATGCACTAATTACCTGACAGAATCGTCCAAGTTAGCAGTTACTGTAATCTCAAGTCTTTTTTCTGGTCCAATTTCACCTTCTTGAGGTTCAACACGGAAAGCAGATTTGGGTCTGACCATATGTGCTGTAAACTTGGCAGGAATGAGTGATTCATTAGATAAAACAACTTTCATAGGTCTGTCTGAGAGAACAGGAATGATTCCCCAGTCTATATCCTGTGGGGAGATATGTACTACAGGTCCTTCACCAATGCAGGCTATATGTACAGGCTGTAAAGAGGACATGTACAAAATGTCAGTTATTCATAATCAAAACAAAGACAAATCTACATCAAATGTTAAAACTGCATTATAAAACACTTCTTATATTTAAACGTAACAACATTTTTATTAAATGAATATATGGAATACAAGAAGTACAATCTGTGTGGTTATCATTATTTCAATAATTGATCATAGAACATTAAATTTCACTAATCAAATACGGCAGTAATTTAAAGTGAAAAAATGAGTTTGTTATTATCAACACTTTTTATTCAGTAAAAAAATCTATAACTCACCAGTGGTGGATCAGGACTACCAAATATGGCAAACTGTCCAATGATATCCTGTTCATCTAACATCTGGGATTGGATTATCATTGGTACTTCAGTCAGGGAATGGGGTTCTACTATACCCTAAAATAATAAATATCAATATTAGAAACATGTTACTGGAATTGAAATTTTAATTTGTCTTGCATAACTGTTGTGTCTTGCAAGGAACCTTGATTTCATTTATGTCTGCTTAATCATGAATAAAGTTGTTTTGCTTCAGAAAATATTGCAAGGTTTTGTTAATGGGAATGATACAACTGGGTCAGAAAAGCAATACTAAGAACTTGCATTCTGATATCTGATACATATAAATAAATGTATGCAGATTTTTATGAAATAGCAATAATTTATCTCCCATTTGTGTCCATTCTTCAAAAATTGCAATGATAAAGGCATGATTTAATTTCTCAATTTACAGCAGTAGACTGGGCTAATTAGACAGTCTGAGGTACATAAAGTGTCATTTAAGAAATAATTCCTTCATGTCATGCTCTATGCTCATTTTAACATGGGTAGGCATTATATTTGTCGATATTTTACACTGAGCGTTAGCGAGGTGTAAAATGTGGTCAAATATAATGCCTACCCATGTTAAAATGAGCATAGAGCATGACATGAAGGAATTATTTCGATTCTAATAGGACAAATACAGTATTTTTATAGGTCGAAGCGTACGAAATTACCGTAAAAATATTTGGCTGTTCCCGTTTCCTCCTCGAGGAGTCTGTGCATTGCATTTCAAATTTGAAAAGTTTAAAAACTACGAGCAGGGTAAATATATGTTGTTTCATAAAAAAATATAATAAAAGTTTATGTTAGCTGCTTAAATGTATATATTTTAAAGGATAACGATGGAAATAACGTTAATATAAACAGTAAGTTCGTGCGCATGTGTCAAACATATTACAAAGCGTAATAAGGACGTCATATTAGAATACTCAATACAAACCTTCATTTTAGGACTTGTGTATGTAATAGGAGTATCTTCATTCACAGATTGGGTTAAAAGTTCATATTTTGCTGGTAAATCTGTGTCATTATGAAGCTTAACAGAATGTTCATATGGATGTCTTAGGAAACATCTTCCATAGTCTAATATTGGACTCAATACTGTTATTGGTGGAACAACACACCTGCAATGTAAATTATTATATTATAATATCTATTATTAAATATACCAAAAACCTATTCAGTGTTGGTTTTTTGTTCTCAAAAGAAGATCAAATTGTTTAATAATCAATATTTTTCTGAAAAAATTTGTTAAATTCAGTGTAAATTTACTAATTTCTTGATCTGATTTATGGGATAATTGTAAAGGAAGTTGTAAAATATTCTTAAAATACCAACAATTAACATAAAAAAATATAATGAATAGAGATATAGAGGAAATGTACATACTTTGCATAAATTGGCAGTGATAGGATTTCCTCTCCAACATTTTCAACATCAACAACTAAGTTCATTTCATATTTCTTGATTGTGTTTGAGATAAAGTTAACAGTGATTCTGACTTCACTCTGGGGTTGAAGTATTCCAGATTCTGGCAGTATTTCAAATTCCTTTGGTGGTCCGGCTCTGGTTGCAATAGGGGCGGGAGATCCCATTTGGGATCTGTTGCTATCTAAATCACTTGTCCCACAAATGCTCTCTGCTATGCCGTCCCCTGGTACACGTAATGTAAACTTCATAGGAACCAATGATGTGTTCATTAAGGTACAGGACTGTGTGTTTAAGAAACCTACAAATTATATAATAGATTTTGTAAAGAGGAAAGTTATAGCAAATAAAACATTGCAGGTTCGAATTCTCTGTGCTATATTATTGTAAATATTGAAATTTTCACTCAGGTATTTCACAATAAATTTTAATATGTCAAAATATACCATGCATAAATAATTTGTAGAAAGGAACAACATTGATGCTCAGCAACAATTAAAGTAATTAGTTGATGCACACATTTTATACAAGCCGAAATTATAACCTTTGAAAATTAATACTTTGACAGTTTTGTTCACATCATTTTACAGTACAGATTTAAGCAGCTTGCAATTACATTTGTAATTATGATTGAAATAATAATGTAAAGAAGGTTTACATGAAATTATTACTTTTTGAATAACTCATTCATAGAAAAATAAGAAAAAAACAAATACCATATGATATAGTTCCAAATTTGAGACGAGGGACATCAAACTGGAATGTTGGACCTATTACTGTTCCACTGTAAATGTAAAGCAAAACATATATAAATATCTAGTCCCTATATATAAAATAACACCAAAATTTGATGTACATTTAAACTTTTTGTCTATATAAATAGGAAAATATGTTGCTCGTAAAAAACAAATATCTTAATTCTCAAAATCAGTGACCATTTATATTTTCCTGACTGAATGATTGATTGATTGTTGGTTGCTTTACACCGCATTAGCACAAAAAGGCTATATCGCGGCAAACCTGACTGAATGTAGTCTACCAATGCCTAATTGTTTAAAACTAATAATGATATCATACAAAACTTGTCCAAGATCATACTGAAGCTCATTGTTGAAGACAGTATCAAAGGCTTAAGTTTTTTTGTTTTTGCTCTGCATATTTAAGATACTGTCTCATGTAAATCCATAACATTCTTTGTCTTAATAAACATATCCTACTTTTTTTTTATTATAAGTCAAATAAATAATTGTTGAATATTTATGCAGGATTTCTAATAAAAATATATAACTTACCAAAATTTGACTTGAATTTGGTCTGGTTGTCCATCAACTTGAAAACTAAATGTTTCCTCAAAATCGCCAAGATATGGACTAGTAAAGTTTATAGCAATAGCTTGATGACCTCCTGGCATAACAATTCCTTCTGAAGGATCAAACGTGAAACAAGGTCCAAATATTGTATGTTTCGGTAAAACACTATAAATAGCATCAATGTCACCGTGATTGGCTAGAATAATCTCATACGTATGTTTAGAGCCAATGAAAATATTTCCCAAGTCTAATGTGTCAAAGGAGAATTTCACACTTGGTCCAACTCCCTCTCCCTTTACTCTCAGCGGTAAAAATGTCTCACGTCCAGTAACATCACAGAAAGCTGATAATATATAACTCCTAGCTTCTCTTGGTTTGAAAATGACATTGATGTCAAATGATGTGTTTGGCCAGATATCACCCTCCACAGGTTCTATTTTTAGTTCTTGGTCATCAAACAACATAGAGTCTTTATCAATAACCTGTAAAAAATGCAATATTAAGTACAGTTGGGGAATTCATTTGCTGGTCAATCTTCTTAGGAATAAATACACAGAGAGATATACAGACAATACACTGATCTTCATTTACGTTTTTCAAACATTTCTTTCTTGTACAGTGACTTTAATTCACTAAAAAAAATGACATGTTTATTTGTATTCTTAAAACTATGTTTAAATGTTTGCTCATCTTGATATAGTAATAATAGTTACAAATAACTTGATTTGTGTTTGCTTACACTGCTTTGAAAATGTGGTATTATCTATATCTTTGCTTATCTTGATATAGTTGCAAATTGCTTGATTTGCTTAAAATGCTTTGAAAAATGTTGTACTATCAACTAAATAAGGTTGATTTTTTATTATATTTTCAAATTGAGTATTTGTCTTTATCTCTACTTTATTGTCTTTAATACACCGATAAACGTTTTTAAGAAACATCCATACCATTTTCTTATTGTGGAATGTTCGAGTGAGAATGGATACTTTGTCTTGTAATGTAGGATCTTTCATAACCTCCTCCCAGAAGCTTTTCTTGTCATTATTCTCATCTCTCTGAACTGCACTTATGGCTCTGTAGAAAATATATATAGTACATCATTCACTTATCGTGATCTAAATATCATTTCTAAATATATGAAGAAGATATCATTTTGATAATATAAATTAATTAAGCTATGATTTGTGTCTTCTTATATGTATATGTAATGAATGGTTTTCCTGTTTGAATAGTTTTACACTAGACATTTTTAGGGCCCTAATTAGCTTGCTTTTTGGTGTGAGCCAATGCACCGTGCTGAAGCCTGTACTTGACCTATAATGGTTTACTTTTACAAATTGTGACTTGGATGGAGGGTTGTCTCATTGACCCTCTTATCACATCTTCTTATATCTATTAAGAAAAGTCACTATCTGGGAAAATATGATATAAAGTGACTTAAGCCCTCAAAATCCTAGCTTAAACCCTGTGTATATCCACACAAGTATGGCATGAGGAAAGTCGTTTTTATGTAAAATAACAAAAATAAGGCAATCAGATTTGAAATGGATACATGCAACCAAAATCAAACTTCAGCTGAAATCTCTTCATTTATCAACAATGAGATATGACTTCTATAGGGTTACAAATCATAAATTGGAAAGGACAACCTTTGAGGCTATACACATTATATTTTGTAAATATAAACTTACAAAGCCTTTTCTTCATCCTCTTGTTCCTGTGTATTATATTTTGTCCACCTGAAGTGACAGATGACATCTGACCTATTGTGTATGGTAACAGTTCTCTGATTGGCCATTGAAATATATGTGTTCTCCATTTTGATTGTGTTTTTGTCAAGTCTAACACTAGAATTCTGTGCAGCACCATAAAGACTAATATATACATTTTCTCCTGCAGCAAAATAAAAATAATAACATTTCATAAGTACATGAGCATTAACAAATAAGTAAACTAGCATTGATCTTTTTATGCTATGTTTTCCAACAATTTTCCAAACTAATTTAGAAAATTTCATCTCATAGATTTCCTATTTTGATTTCACAACAGAAGTATCAGATTATCATGATTATTCTAATTGTGTAATAGCTACTTCCCTTGGAGGGTTATGAGCCAAAGTCAAGTTTCAAAACTTTTTCTTTTTACAAACCTGTGATTAATGAAGACAGACATTTAGTTCTTGGCAAATAAATCATGGAATATGATTATAAATTAAGCTAATATATGTGTACCTCAGTGACTGTCCATCCAGGAAAAAAACTCATGGTGAAATAGTTTTATACAGAACTTGTTAAGGAAAATTGAAGAGGGAGTCAAACGAATATACCCACTTCTATTGTAAAGATACAAACAGTTCCTTTGAATAATATAAAATGGTGTCTTCTGACGTTCTGTCTATAATATTCTGTAATCTTACCTGTATCATAGCTAACAACCAGTTCAGAGTTGTGGTCCCCTGTTTTTTGTGGATTATATTCTACTGTTACTTGCATGCTCTCCTGAACAGGTAATGTTCCTATTTCTGGTGTCACTGAGAAGGGTCTGAAGTACAAAAACAGAATGTGCAAAATACTTATATAACAGAATTGTGAACAAAAATATACAGAGAACGCTTACAGAAAATCTGCCAAT
This sequence comes from Mytilus galloprovincialis, assembly GCF_965363235.1. NCBI lineage: Eukaryota > Metazoa > Mollusca > Bivalvia > Mytilida > Mytilidae > Mytilus > Mytilus galloprovincialis. Next base: position 74,273,840 of record NC_134843.1, read on the forward strand.
ACATTCATACTATAATGACATCATAACAGGTACCAGTGGATATAGTATTTGACATACTAATGCTTATGTTATTAATTGGTGAAATAAACCATTCAAAAAGTCATGTTGTATGGAAAACAGAATTGCATCTTTAAAACATTATTGTAAAATAACTGATGTTTTTATTGAATGTTCATTTGATGAACAGCTTTTGCTATAAACAAAATCATATTTAGGTTCATGATAATATCCCATTGAAAACGATTTCAAAATGATAAAGAATTCCTACTTTTCAGTAGACAGTGTAAACTTGGCTTCCATGTTTCCAATGTTTCTAACTAGGTAAGTCCTAGAGTGGGCGTATTTAACAGGTCCAGGTGGGAAGTGGATGTTGTCTGTGAAATCTAAAACAGCTCTGGATCCTATAGCTCTGACTGGTACCACAAACTTCTCTCTTTCTGTTATGCATACTAGCTCATGGTTGTAATCCTAAATCATATAAAATCAAAGTTCATTTCATTATTATTTGTTTAATCTCATACTGTTGTCATAATATCTTTGAACGCACTTGAAAAAATTGTTGAAATGATTATTAACAATCAAATCCAAAATTTTAAAAAAGAAAAAAAAAAAAAAAATTTTAGTTGCATATAACAATTTATCATATTGTCATCATAATAAAATGAATGATTTTTTTAATCATAAAAATAATAAAATTACCTTCTTTTCTTCTGGTTTAAACTGGATTCTGAATGTTGTTGGGAGTCCTGGTCCAACTTTATGTCCTACATCATGTGGACTGATTACTTTGAAGTATGGGGAATCTGCTTGTGTTACCTTTACTAATCTAGGTACCTAAAAAAACAAAACATTCCCTGTCCATTAATAATGTTATGTTGTAAAATGGTTAGTACTAACTATTGTGTGCCTGCATGACTATTAAAATTAGTTATATCAAAGTTCAATACATTGTACTAATAATATTTCCTAATTCATGAAGGTCACCAGTATTTACATCTTCTTATTTTAGTTGTTTAAAAAAAAAATTCATGGCAGCCATTTGACTCTACTCACTTCATTTTTGGCCATGATGAGTCAAACAGTAGAAGAAGATATTTTAATGTAATATAATTTATCATTTTAGTCTCCATGACCTAATAAATTCAGATTACCTTTAAACTTTTGCTATAAAATGATATGCATCAACTCAGCTTGCATATAACATTAAATTAATGTATATTAACTTGAGGTTTCAGAGACAAAAAGTTTTATTAGGTCTTTCCACTTTTTCTTTTTTTATATTTTTGGAATCAGCTTACTAGGAGCTATCATTTGACGATTGAAATGACATTTTAAACTTAGTTTCACAACTTTTCATATCAAAATACATTGTTTTGATGGAAAGACCTTCAATTGTTCTCTGAACAATTGGTTTTTAATTCTGTTGGGTTTCTTTCTTCCCTATTGAAACTAATCATCACCTAAGCCATTGATCATAACTACACTTTTCTGCCTATACATACCTTATCATTGTTTCTAAGGATCAAAGGTACTTCATATACTTGATAAGGTTCAAAATTCTGGAATGTTACTTCTGATGGGTATGGTTGGAACATTGGTTCATCAATATTCACTTGTGAAAACTGAAAATACAAACAGGTTTAACTGTCAAAAACTTTCTTGCTAACAGCAACTGACTAATTTATCGCAAGCACAGAAATATTTGTATATGGTGCAAACAATCTTAAGTTACAATAACCTTAATGAGATTTATGCAAATGTACTTGATGATTTGTTTTCAATGCTAGGAAAATGTATAGTTGTAAGGAATACAATACTGCAATTCATGATTCAATTTTTCTTCACAATAGATAAATTTTGTTGCATTACAATGTACATGAAATAAAACCACTTTTATATGCAAAATTTCTCATTAATCAAATGTCTTGATTTTTTGTTAGATTAGCTAAAAAAATTATTCTTAAATAGAATAATTTACTTTTGACTTGGATTTTTCTAAGAGCTATTTAAACATCTGCTAGGAGTTGCAATGGTAAACACTTAAACAAGGTTGTTGGGGAAAAAAGCTGGTTGGAAGGTTTTGAACACCAAAATTTTGCAAAGACCAACTAAAATTTGGTATTAGGCAATAGAAAAATTGTGATGACAAGCTGATTTTTTTCAGTGAACACCAGGCATTTTTTTTTTTGGAAAAGTCTGCCTATATCTTTCGGGATGTGACCAAATCAGAATTGCAAAGTTAAAATACAAGTCAAAACAATTAAAAAATGATACAAAATCAATCATGTCCATAACAAAACCTAAAAAAAGATCTTTTGTTTTATTTGTTGATGATAAATAATGAAAAATGACAGAATTGGAAAAAAAGAGGCAAACATGGTTTTGCCAAGAGAAATTATTTTTTAGTAAATTTCATTTTAAATTAAAATGTTATTCTCATTGGAAAATAAGATCTTTAAATAATGACATAACTGATTTTATACTGATCATTTAAATTGTAATGCCTTAATTTAACATTAAAATATAAACAAATAAAATAAGTAAATCCTTATAAACATGCAAAATTAACACTTTAAATAATGAATATTGTATATAATGAAACAACAAGTTTAATTTACCGTTGGCTTAGAAACATTACCATCTTTCTGCAACAATGGCCAATAAAAGTTAATTCATTAGTATTCAAATATAATTTGATTAATGCTTAATTATCTAGTACATGTATGTCAAGGCTGATAGTACCCAGCTCCTTTGTTTTCATGCTTATACTTTTCAATTCAAATCAAACCTTGAAGCCTTTGGACTGAGAACTAAGGGAGTTTATCTATGTTTAGAAACTAATATATTCCATATAGCAAAATACTTCTGATATTATCAAATTTGTTTCTGAATATTTTGTTAAATAGAAGATCACAAAAACAATCATTTGTTTCGGATACTTTTGATAAAGAAAATTTTAATTGGATAAGGTGTTTTATGTGTGTATGCTCGCTACCTTTTGAAGACTTGTGTCGGCCATGTCAAGTAGTTCAACTTTCCTTGGAATTTTCATGGTATGAGTATTAGCCAACTTTTGCTCTGTGTCCATCTGCATGTCAAACATAAACTGACTAGGTGTCATCTACAAATAAATTTAAGTGGTAAATTCTTTTAAAAAAAAATATTGTTACATTTTCATACTTACAAAAATAACATTTTCATACAAATAATGATAAGTACTAACAAAAATACAATTAGAAATACAATGTAAATAGAGCCAAAAATATTTCAACATAATTTTGAGTGTATTTTGTTCATTATGCAATTAAATCTTTTGCTTCACATATCACTAAACCTCGGGGACATAAAAAATATTACACATGATTTTAAAAGAAATATAATAATTGATTATAAAAGCTACTGCCAGTACTGGGTCATTTCTTTGAAAGCAAGTTAAAAATTTGTGTTCATTTCACTTATGAATTTGATGATTTTGACATTTTTAGAAATGGGCTTGTTGTCCAGAGTCAATAACAGTTAAGGGATGCTTCTTATTCAGATATGATATTCATACCTTGTTTTCTTCTTCATCTCCCTTCAGAAGTTTTGGATTTCTTGGAGCAATCACTTTACTTTTATAATTGGCAGCATCTGGACCAAGAGCCTCTAGGGTGTTGGTGGTCCCCACCACCTCTCCAAATGGCCCAAGGGGCATTTTTACTAAAATGATAAAAGTAAAAACATTCTTAAGTAATAGAATTTGTAATCTCTCTGAACATTAAAACCCATTTTGCTGTAAAATAAATATTTCATAACAATCTGGCATACATAAGCCCATCAAATCGCTAAATGTGAATGGTAACATGATTTGAATATTATTAATTCTTGAATAATCACTGAATGTGTTACACCAGATGACCATATATTTTTCAGAGTAATTGACATCATTGAACAACCAGTTCTTATTTTGATGTAATATCATGAGAATTGTGACATAATGTACTGGAATTTGCACTTCTGCACCTCATCACTATTGGTCCACTATAACTTGACTTTACAAAGTAAAATTTTGACATCACAATAGAAAATATCTGATATCACAATGCCACAGGAAAAGTGTTTGTTGATGATGCCAATACTTCAAGTGTCGAAAGATTCCCAAATAGAGATAAAGTATATTCTCTTGTAGTTTTTTATGAATGAGTCCTGAGCTTGCCATATCAGCCAGTTTTTTTTTATGCCTGAATAACAATGGTTGGGACAATGTCAATTGGCTTAGGTGACGTTAATTAGCAAGTGTTTCTTTTGTGATTTTTAACATATTAACAGTGACATATTATAGGATATTTCTGGGAAAGTGCAAAGTAGGGGTGCTTTGGACATTGGACATGCTTTGATACTATATATGCCCTTGAATTTTTACTAGATAACATTTTTGTTCGCTTTGGGGATTCTGTATATCGTCAGATTATCGGAATTCCAATGGGGACTAACTGTGCACCACTTATTGCGGACCTATTTTTGTATTGTTATGAGTTACAATTTATGACAAAAATAAGCAAAGACCCATCGAAACAACATCTGATAAACAAATTTTATAGTACTTTTAGATATTTGGATGATATTTTGGCTGTCAATAATGACGACTTCAGTGACAGTATGTATATTAATGAAATTTATCCTGTTGAACTTACTTTAAATAAAGCTAATACTAACAATGACCACTGCCCTTTTCTCGATCTTGATTTTATGATAAAAGGGATGATTTTTCATTTCCTATCGTTAATTATCCGTTTTTAGATGGTGACGTTCCCTTGTCACCATCTTACGGTGTTTATATATCTCAACTTGTACGATTCGCTCGTGTATGTAACAATGTTTTAGATTTTAACGAGAGAAATTTATGTATTACTGAAAAATTATTACACCAGGGTTTTCGATATCACAAACTAGTCAAAACATTTACTAAATTTTATCATCGGTATAAAGACATCATTCGTAAATATAGCTCAACATGCAGACTTCTAATACGTTCAGGTATTTCATATGGTAATATTCTTTATAAAGCACAAAGGTGTCAGTATTCACCTCAGAAACTTACAAAACCTTTGAATAGACTTATTAAGAAGGGATATAATTACGATACTGTCAAGTCATTAAAGATTGCATATTTTGGCGTTAATATTGAGTCACTGATAAGGTCTTTGCATCGGAACTAAACACATTTATTCTAAAAACAGTTGTTGGCATGACACGGGTTATGTTCTTCTCATATATGTTATGATGGTATGATACTAAACCCCTAACGGGAAGGATTGTGCCTGATGTTCATATGATGAAATCATAATCTTTCAGTCAGTTTAATTGAAGTCTGGAGCTGGCATGTCAGTTAACTGCTAGTAGTCTGTTGTTATTTATGTATTATTGTCATTTTGTTTATTTTCTTTGGTTACATCTTCTGACATCAGACTCGGATTTCTCTTGAACTGAATTTTAATATGCGTATTGTTATGCGTTTACTTTACTACATTGGTTAGAGGTATAGGGGGAGGGTTGAGATCTCACAAACATGTTTAACCAGGGATCTCCATGGATGAAAATTGAACCATGGAGGAACTTTCACCATTACAAACCTTGTCTACGCTGTACAGTGTAGCGCGATCGGAAGTATTTTATCCCTCCATACAAGGAATGGTGAACATGCTAATTCATTGCTTATTTAAATTATATTTATTTGAATTTTCATTATAGAATTAGAAGTATCAATATTTTCATTTATTGCCGTTTTTAACCATTCAAATGCCAAGTCTTCATGGTCCCCCCTTAGTCGAGAATGACCAAAAGCTGTCATGAAGGTCCCCATGCAGATTTCTTTTATTTTTGGTAATTGTTATGGGGGTTAAAAATCATCTGATGTGGAGCTTATTTTTCGTGGACACTGTCAAATTCAGAGCCCATTACCGGTATGGCTGATTTGCAGCAACAACAAAACAATTCGTACGGATTATGTAAAAGGTAAAGAGATTTGTAAAGCAAACGTTGACAAATGAAAAGGTTTTTAATGACTTTATCTGGAAAAATTGATGCTGTGCAACATGCATCTTTCGAGTCTGAATAGAAACCGGAAACGCGGATGTATCAATTTGATTGTAATATACGAAATGAATTCGGAATTTAGATACGATATTTCTTTACAGGAAATATTTAAGTTTTTACTTTTAAACTTTTAAAGTAATTCTAAATTATCGTTACAGCAGTACTCGAGTTATTTGCAATGAAATAATATTTACTGTTTTGCGTCTTATTTTGTACTTCTTAAAAAAGGGGGATGCTGATTGCGTAAGTCAAAATAAAGCACGTGTTCGACTTGTTAAACTGTTTTCTTTGTAACTGGATTAATTTATTAATTTATTTATTTAATCTAAATGCAGGGATCTCCATGGCCTGTTTAACGATGGCGCCCCGCCATCGTTCAAATGTCTTGCGCCATCGTCAAATGACTCGCCCCATCGTTAAATTATCTTGCGCCATCGTTAAATTGTCTTCCGCCATCGTTCAAAACTTCATCATTTTTGTAGCCCGACGCCATTTTTTTTATCAATTATAATCAAATGCATGTAATTGCATAACCCTTAGGCTTTTTATGTTATAATCCAACACAGTTCTAACGCCTGAGGGATATCCGGATTAAGATCGCATTATTCGCTAATCACTTGTACCTGAGCTTGCACAGGTAGATTAACAAACCAGACAGGAGAATACTATCTGAGGATAGACGATCCATTTGTCGAATTAATCAACTAAGTTCAGCAAATGATTATGATAATTTAGATTAAATAAATAAATTAATAATCCAGTTACAAAGAAAATAGTTTAACAAGTCGAACACGTGCTTTATTTTGACTTACGCAATCAGCATCCCCCTTTTTTAAGAAGTACAAAATAAGACGCAAAACAGTAAATATTATTTCATCACAAATAACTCGAGTACTGCTGTAACAATAATTTAGAATGACTTAAAAGTTTAAAAGTAAAAACTTATAAATATTTCCTGTAAAGAAATATCGTATCGTAATTCCGAATTCATTTCGTATATTACAATCAAATTGATACATCCGCGTTTCCGGTTTCTATTCAGACTCGAAAGATGCATGTTGCACAGCATCAATTTGTCAGATAAAGTCATTAAAAACCTTTTCATTTGCTTTTCAAATCTCTTTAACCTTTTACATAACCCGTACGAATCGTTTTGTTGTTGCTGCAAATCAGCCATACCGGTAATGAGTTCTGAATTTGACAGTGTCCACGAAAAATAAGCTCCACATCATATGATTTTTAACCCCCATAACAATTACCAAAAATACAAGAAATCTACATGGGGACCTTCATGACAGCTTTGGTCATTCTCGACTAAGGGGGGGACCATGAAGACTTGGCATTTGAATGGTTAAAAACGGCAATAAATGAACATATTGATACTTTAATTCTAGAATGAAAATTCAAATAAATATAATTTAAATAAGCAATGAATTAGCATGTTCACCATTCCTTGTACGGAGGGATAAAATACTTCCGATCGCGCTACACTGTACAGCGTAGACACGGTTTGTAATGGTGAAAGTTCCTCCATGGTTCAATTTTCATCCATGGAGATCCCTGTAAATGATCATAATCATTTGCTGAAACTTAGTTGATTACTTCGACAAATGGATCGTCTATCCTCAGATAGTATTCTCCTGTCTGGTTTGTTGATCTACCTGTACAAGCTCAGGTACAAGTAATTAGCGATCTTAATCCGGATATCCCTCAGGCGTTAGAACTGTATTGGATTATAACATAAAAAGCCTAAGGGTTATGCAATTACATGCATTTGATTATAATTGATAAAAAAAATGGCGTCGGGCTACAAAAAAACGATGAAGTTTTGAACGATGGCGGAAGACAATTTACAGTCTTCACGCTGAACTGCTAAATATACAGGCCCGCAGCTCAATTTATGAAAAATTTTAGTTAGATTCTGTTGGCCTGTAGGTCTGATTTTTACAGGCCCGAGAGCAATTTTACCAGCCTGGGCTGCCTGGGCTGCCACTCGGCGTGAAGACTGAATTTAACGATGGCGCAAGACAATTTAACGATGGCGCGAGTCATTTGACGATGGCGCAAGACATTTGAACGATGGCGGGGCTCCATCGTTAAACAGGCCATGGAGATCCCTGTTTAACCCCGCCGCATTTTTGCGCCTGTCCAAAGTCAGGAGCCTCTGGCCTTTGTTAGTCTTGTATTATTTTAATTTTAGTTTCTTGTGTACAATTTGGAAATTAGTATGGCGTTCATTATCACTGGACAACTATATATTTGTTTAGGGGCCAGCTGAAGGACGCCTCCGGGTGCGGGAATTTCTCGCTACATTGAAGACCTGTTGGTGACCCTCTGCTGTTGTTTTTTATTTGGTCGGGTTGTTGTCTCTTTGACACATTCCCCATTTCCATATTTTTCAATTAAATTTTCTTGGCGTAATAAATGAACTGAATGGACAAATAAAATTACCAGGCATGAGGATATTACTCTTTTATTACATGGCTGAAGTGGTACATGGCTGAAACAACCAAACTTGCTCAATGCCAATGACATAGACATCATGTTTCCGTCCCCCACATTTTGCAATAGTTCAAGGGGCGCAGATTTCTAAATAGTGATTAGGTGTATAAGTGTTGATTAGTGAGGGCAAAATTTAGATACCGACATGCTGATGTCAGTGATGACTGATGTTATGATATGCATTCCCCATTTCCATTCTGAGAATCTCAATTTTATGCACATTTATTCGTGTAACATTACGTATGAATTAAAAAGAATATGAATATTAAAGAAAGATACGAGTATATCAAAGCAACTACCTGTACTCGATCAAAATATACTGTTCAACCAATAAGATGTTGATTCAAAACTCCATTGTGGATAAATGTTGCTAGGAACAGCTTACCTATGCGAAAAGGAACCACGAATTTAATTCGTCAATTTTTCAATATCCGGTATAAATTTAACAAATCAGAAAATGTTTCACAAAAGTAAATATTCATATTCATACGCAATTCTAAAACTCGCTTATTTCGACATTTGAAAATGTTAAATTTATAAGTCATTTCATGTGAAGAGATGAATTTAAGATATATGCATTAAATTTTTTAATTTGTACATTTTTTCCCATTCCTATTTTATGCTTAGGAGGAATGTATGATATCGTATGCTTATCCGGTCTTTTTGTTTAGTTGTGACAAGGTCGTGAATTGACAACCTTGACATCAACACCACGTGAATACGCATCTGTATTTATTGCATTATTTCATACATTTATAAACCAATCAAAATGAAAATTTGGACATCCGAACACACTTTCGAGTAAGTAGAATGTGTTAGCCATAAAATAGTTTGGAGTTCCATTGATCTTTTATCGGAATAACTCAGATTGCGTAAGACCTTCAGGCCGGTATTGGTCACGTTTTTGCAACATGTATAATTTTTTAGTTTATTCTATTTTTAAATCGTCAATGTTACATGATAAAAGTTTAAACTTAAATGTCAATCTTGTCCTTAAATTAAAGCAGCTCACTCTTGTCCTTTCTTTACACCGTGTTATTATGAATTTATGTAAGTTTTTGTGCACCTTCTGCCAATATTGACTCCACCTGACTTTTCTTTGCATCTTCCTGCCCTACTACACCTCATGGCTATTTGTAAACCATAACTGAACATCACTCAGGTTCTCGTAACATTTTGATGTCATAATACAAAATATCTGACGCCACAATGGAAAAGTGATTGTTGTAAGACGTCAATAGTTTGACGTCTTACAACAATCACTTTTCAATAGTTTGACGTCTTACAACAATCACTTTTCATTGTGGTGTCAAGATATTTTGTATTATGACATCATATGATATGAGCGGGACATATTCTGGGGTCATTGAGGATTAGCGATAAGGTGTATACAATGATTTCAGCTGGTTTTATATCCTGGTCCTATGTAAGAGTAACTGCGGAACCGTAGCTCTTTGGTCTTTATGTTATTTTTTGACTATTTGCGGACCATAGAGCTACGGATTTTTCCTATTTCAAAACGTTCAGAATTTCGACCCAGGTTCAGGTCGCACTTATTTCTCAAAAACATATTGTTTATAATCCATGCAAAACTTGTCAATATATATGGTTTGTTTCGTTAGATATTTTTCTAGGATATGACGTACCTATTTATGTTTGAATATTCATTTCCTTAACACTATTATCTAATTATTTCCATTTTTATACATTCTCCGCCTATTTTGTTCGGCCATATTGAATCTCGTCGTGACGTCACAAGAATCAAGAAAAGATAACTCTTATAGAAAAACACGTGTTGGTTTGTTTACGTAGTCTTTTTTTTATTTTCATGACTTTTTGAATGAAAGTACGTTTAATTTAGGTTATATACTAATGGAAATAATAATTCTTTCAAGCTATTTCAATATTTCGAATGAATTAATGTTGTAAAGTCTATAAAACACTTGATTCTCGCTTAGAAATAAGTAAACAAACCAACACGTGTATTTCTAAAAGAGTTATCTGTTCTTGTTTTTCATAGGCGTTCCTCACCTCCAACATAGGAGATCGAGGATATTTGAGTTATCTTTTCTTGATTCTCGTGACGTCACGACGAGATTCAATATGGCCGAACAAAATAGGCGGAGAATGTATACAAATGGAAATAATTAGATAATAGTGTTAAGGAAATGAATATTCAAACATAAATAGGTACGTTATATCCTAGAAAAATATCTAACGAAACGAACCATATATATTGACAAGTTTTGCATGGATTATAAACAATATATTTTTGAGAAATAAGTGCGACCTGAACCTGGGTCGAACGTTTTGAAATAGGAATAATCCGTAGCTCTATGGTCCGCAAATAGTCAAAAAATAACATAAGGACCTAAGAGCTACGGTTCCGCAGTTAATGTAAGAGGGGCATGAAGTGTTACCCTAGTTTGCGATGACTAACTTTCACACAGGTATGTTGGTTCCGTGGAACGTCAGAGCTTGTCCCTTTAATATCAAACAGTGAATATTTGCTCATCCAAAGTGGATGCGCCTCTTTGTTGCTTCTAAAGCCCACTAACAGTCTTGGATCTACATGATTCGGGCCTCAATTTTTTTTATTGGAAAATGACGCAGTCATTGTTCCATAACTGCCGACCTGATTTCTCTGCCTACCGCGCTTGGTTTCGTATTTACTAATTTCAATACAAACTGGAGGAATGTGCTTGTGTTATCATTATGCATGAGCATTGTGTAGTAATCAGCCAGGAACCAGTTTACAAACTAACTGGTTTCTGTTTGTATTCCACTACAGTCGAAGAAAGTGTTGTAGTTTGACAGGAACCAGTCCAGAATTTTGTAAACTACAAAACGTAATCGGTTATTATCATTCCGTTTTGGTGTTTCATACCGACTTATATGGTTTGAATAAGCTTAAGACCCTTCAAACATTAATGTGATAGGTATATTAAAGACTGTTTTACAAAAGGATGAAACTGTTTTGCTTTAAAAGTCGTACTATAGTGATATATGTTATGTACGGATTTCCACTCTCACCGGTTAATTTCTTCTTTTACACGTGCTTTTGAAACTTCCTGTTTAAACATCGCAAGTTTTAAAATTGTTTTTTGAGTGAATTAAACTTATTTTAACAATCACGAAGCGTTCGGGAATCATTTCAAGCAGTTTCTTCTTCTCTTTGATGATGGAAAATAGGTTTTTTCAAGAAAATACCGCAAACGATCGCAGAGGAATTGAAACGTACAAGTCAAGTCGGCACCTGGTTAAATTGGCATCTAGTCAAATCGGCACCTATTTGACGTCAATTCGGCTTCCAATAATATTTATTATAATATTTTCTATTCAATTAATTAATAACTGTTACCAAGTACATAGTGAATATTATGTAAACAACGAGACCAAAGTGAATATGTTGTTGTGTATAAAAGTAAACAACGAAGCTATTGTTTTAACCATTAGACAATTATTAAAATTAAATGGAAAACTATGAGTCCCTTTCAATAAATCAAACTTTCATGCCAAATAATTAGCAAATTTAAGGTGTTTTTTTTTCCAGTAATGTTTAAACAGCATTAAACAAACAATCCTGTAAAAGACTCAACTGGTTAAATAATGCATAAAAATATCCAATAAGGCTATTTTATTTTTTTCTGGGACGCCTTCCTAAGACGTTCGTAGGAAGGCTTCCTAAGAAGGCGTCCCAGAAAAAAATTAACATAGCCTTGTGGTCATAGGAAGGTGTCCCAGAATAAAATTTAAAAAGCCTTGCCAGACTTAATAATTATTTGGACTACTCATATATATCATTAAAAATACACCAAAAAATTCATGTAGTTGAGAAAAATAAATACATTCAAAATGTACATGAACATCCAAAAAAGTGAAAGTTAGTATTAACTCTTTTTGCTTTAAAAATTTACAACTGCATATAAGTATTGAATGCTTTTTTTTGTAAACTCATTGAGGTGTAAAAGCGTTGACCGAAGTACTTTTTGTATGAAGCGCATAAGCGCTTCATTCTAAAAATGTGCACACGGTCAACGCTTTTGCAACCCTATGAGGTTACAAAAAGAAACATTCAATACTTATAATTACTTTTTTTAGCTAGGATCATGAAAACACGAATTTTATAACTTTTTTATTCAATTCATCTGTGCACTTTATTGTGGGACCACGTGTTATCATGAATGAAAAGTTTTATTGAGTGATGCAATTGCTTGAGGAATAACATGTGATGTGCAGTTAGCCAATCAGAATAAAGAATTATAATGAAACATATATCAAATGTAATTATAACAAAATACATTACGTTGTAAGAGTTATCTCCCCAAACACTGTTTTTCTTGTGGCCACCTCTCCTTCGTAACCGTAAAAGATTTTATTTTACCAAATTGCTCGTTACATATTTAGGATAAGAATATTCGTTTGAACCATAGCTCTATGGGGACTCCATATGAGAGTTATTCCCCCTTTTTCATTTGATTCAAGCGATATGCATTTTCAACTGGTAAACCATAACTGATAGAGACCTAGGGTCTTCATGAGGTCATTGGTACTAAAAATGAAAATGAGGTCAATGTCAAAGGTCAAGGTCATATTATAAATTTTGATTTTAGCTTATTTTCACTTCTTTTCAAATACTGTATGACATTTTGACAAATAATTTTTCATAAATTATTAGTTGCGACATGTCCTTACCTGTATATTTTGGTTGAAAGGCTGCGCATACAATAAAAGGGAGTTTTTGTCCATCTTACATTTAAAATTACGCGTCAAGTGGTAGTTCTCATTAACCAAACATATTAAAGACCTAGGATATTTTGATTCAAGGTCCATGGTTTGTGACCTTGAAATTGAGGTCAAAGTCATAGGTTAATAGGACGTCATAAAGCCATAGGAACTAACATTTTAAACTGATTTTTCATATTTCAATATAAAAATAGATCTTTTCTAGTGGAAAGACTTCAATTATTCTCTGAACAATTTGTTTTTAATTTACATCATATTTTGTGGGAGAAGGGGGTTCAGACTATGTGGTATCAGGTCTGTTTGCGCCCTATACACTTTCGCACCTCGCACGTTCACACCCAAGGTCCATTCGCACTCTACTCATTCGCGCCCAATTTTAATCAAATTCAAGTTGAATAATTGGAAAATCATGATTGTTGTTTTAAATTGCTTTGGTGTAAATACTGAATGTATTTTTAGCTTGGTATGAGTAAAACATTGAAGATTTTAAAGGAAAAACACAAAAGATAATTGTTTTTAAGCCCTTTGATCTGAAACAACGAAACAATAAAATATAGGAACCAAAATATAGCAATCCACTATTATAACCAAAACATGATAAAATTTATTCAACACACAGAAAAAAAATAGTCAGAATCTCACTTCATTATGAAAGAGGTCAATGAAACAAAGTATAGCAATACACTAACCAAAACATGATTAAGAGTTATTCAACGCTAAATAAAACGTTGACAAAATACCACTTTATTTAGAAAGGATTATTATTATCTTTAACAATACGCTATCCAAAACATGATTAAGATTTATTCAACACAAAAAAAAAATGCTGTCTCGCTTTATTTTGAGACAATGACAACAATTATACTTATAAGAAAACACTTGCTTACAGAGTTATTAAACACAAAACCAATTAAGATTAGTTGCGAACATGTAGGGTGTGAAAGTGAAAGGGGGCGAACATGAGTTGGTGCAAACGTGAATGGGCGCGAACGGACCCGGATTCAGCCTATGTACCAGTGAGAAATATAGAAGCCTTTCTACGGTATTTATTTGTACAATTCAGGTAGTCTTGACCTATTCATTTGTCTTAAAAAAAAAACCCAGCCAGTTGGCACCTTCACTTCACACACACACACATATACGAATATCAATTATATGCTTACGAGACATGTTGCATTGTTAAACTAATTATGGTATGTGAAAATCAAGACTTGCATAAAAACTATCCCAATATTAGAGACAGTGGCGTCATTTTTCTTCAGAGCTTTCAGCTCTTTGATTTTTTTTAAAATGTACATGTATGTTTTTTTTAATGTATGTTTCATCTACCAGCCACCCTTGTTGCATAGGAAATGTACTGGAAAATTCATGATTATGCCCTCGCCGTGGAGGAGGGGGCATTAAGGTTTTACCCATAACCCTTGTCCGTCTGTACTTGCGAACGTATGTACGTCCCAGAATTGGTTTCCATTCTTTAACTTGAGTTTGCCTCAACCAAGTGTTGTGAAACTTATACACAATGCTTATTACCACAAAATACGGGTCAAGTTTGTATATTGGTAGCGTCACTTTAACCGTTCTAAGAGTTATGCCATTTTTAAAAATGAAAAAAATTTATAAATATTTTTAATTTAGTGTTCTCCCAAGGCAGGGTTTTCAATAAGAGCCGGCACCCTGTGAAATGTTGCCGTTTCAAAAGATGGAAATCGCCAGTTCAAAAACTGAACCAATCAATATTTTTGAAGAAAATAAAATTAAACAGAGAATTTATTAACCTTTTTGTCTCTTGTGGTTCTTAGTTTTATAGATTTTACAACTACGATGACTTTTAAAAACCGACTGAACCATCGGAGTGTTTACTTAAGTTAAAATCAGAATGACTTTCTGCATTTAAATACAATATTCAATCAATCGCCTGAATGATCCAAGATTGTAAATGGCAAAATCAAGAGAGACCTCGAAATAACTAAAACTTTGTTATCAATGTATAGCTCACGAGAGAGCAAATTGAAAAGTTTGAGGAGGCAATTTTTTGAATGTCAAAAATTAAATAAAACAAAAAGAAAAGAACAACAAGGATAAATGAGGCCACAATTAAAAATATTTGTAATTTGAACATAAAAGACCTGAAACCAGGCCATGTGGACACCCATGAAGACATGATCCATGCACATTTTACATAATCAAAACTGTATGAAATTTATAGGTTTTTACCTGGCCTTTCAAAAAAATCTTGTTTCAGGGTACGGTCTCCTGCTCCGAAAAGAGCTACAGTGGCTGCAAATAAGTTTTCAATTTTCACTGCCAAAAAACCAAGATGTTAACAGTGTTGTCTCCCCTCATAACATGTATATTTAATATATTTTTTGAAATTATTTTAATCATTCAACTTTTTTTAATGGAAAGCTAACTAACTAATTTTTACAATCAATCAAAAAAAACATGATACTTTTTCCCCCAAAAAAACCTGTTTATATCATATAAAATATTTCAAAATGCGAGTTAAAATTATTGCGATTATAAACCTGTCACATTTTTCACAAAAAAACATCCCATTAACATGAATAATTTCTGAATTTACAGTAAATAAGGAGTAATGCTGCCAGTTGATTATAGTTTGTTTAGAAGTTGTGAAACTTTCATCAGAATGAATGCTTGTTTGCTCACAGGAGCTGTAAAGCCAGCAATACTAATAATAATTGCTTGCAGCAAACAAATTCTACTGGTTACAATATTGCTAATAATCTGTGGAAATAATTCACTGGTTAGAATAGCAATACAACAAGTTAATTGAAGTTTCATGTAAATTAAAACAGAATTGTAATTGCAATTCAGATTACTTGTTTTTACAATTTTGTACCTAATTATATGTTTTGTTTAATAGACACAGTTGGGACACAATTGTACAGGCAGCATGGAAGAAATATCCTAATCCTTTGAATCCTGCAGTAATAGGTACTGATGTTTTAGACAGAAAGGTTGATAGCAAAGGGGTTTTAAAGACACATCGACTTATGACAACTCAGTGGGGTCTACCAAACTGGGCTAAAAAGGTAATATTATATTGCAAATGGCATAAATGACTTGAAAGGTTAAAAGAAAATTAAGAATTACTTGAGTCAAATAAAATCATTTTGGAGCAACTTACAGTGGGATGAATCTTAAAAGTGTATAGTTACTTTATATTTCAGCTAGTATAGATTTACCTAAGGAATTCAAATGCTTTTAAGTGTAGTGGGTACACAATTATGTTTCAATCATATCGGTAAATAAACACTGAAATATTTTGCCTAAGGGATGCATTTATACACATGCTTGTAGAGATTATTTAAGGAAATATATGTTATAATCTGAAAAATAGTAAGTGGTATATAGACTGAAATTGTGTAAACTTTTATGTTGTTTAAGCAATGGACAAAAATTGTTGAAAAGTCATTCATTTCATTACATATATACTTATTTTTAGTTGAAACGTAAAAACAAATCCAATTTCATTTCTTGCGCTTCATGTTTGACAAATTAAGATAGATCAACTTCAAAAATTTTAGGAGGCTAATATATGTACCGTTATTTAAAAAATGTGTTCACATTAAAAAGTAAGCATTCAAGTTGAATAGCTTATATATTCTCAAATTACACTTTAAAAAGAAAAAATATCAAATTAAACAAGTGAACTTATAAATAAGTATTAATCTTCTTATTTATTTTATATATTGTATTTGTTATTGATAATTTAAATCCTCTTAAAATTCATAATGCCCAGTACTGCCTGGTAAAAACAGGTGCTTTCCCAGTATTTCCTACTGACCTAAGCATTGTTTATTTAACCACTTAACCCTGGTTTTATTTACCTTGATTAAATGCATTACTTTAATTTCCTATCAGTTACAGTTGCTGAGTATGCTAGCATATTATTAAAAGATTATTATTGAACTCTATTAGTAAAAAAAACTATTCTGATTTTAATTTATTTAAATATTGACATGCATAATATTTTGGTATTTAAAAACAGATGGTTGGCATATCTGATGATTGTTATGTGATTGAGAAGTCAGATGTTGACTTGAAAACTAACACTATGTCTATCAAATCAAGAAATGTGAGTGAGAACAAAAATAAATGTTTGTATTTTCTGTTTTGTTGTGCTTAGTTATGTATAAAATTTTGCAGCCTTAATGAGTCCAGAACCAGAAATATTCAGTTTGAAACATAATTAAATTAGAGCTGTGTCCTTTATATTCAAATGCAAATGCACATGTAAATATACAAGACTTTGTTAAATTTGGAACATTTGAAAAAGACAAAAAAAAAAGGATTTTTTTTGGTCTGTTTTGTAGGGTGTTTATTACAACTCAAATTTTCAAACAGACTTTCTGATGAGATTTTGTCAGCCTACATGGTTAACAGATGTATTGGTATTCATTTACATGAGGTAGATTTCTATATGACCCAGCTCATATATGTAATCACAATGATTTGAAAAATGAGATGGCTTGCATTTTATGCCAGAATTTCAAAAAAATTTAAGTCTCATAAAAAGCTGCAAGATTTTTTACTTCACTTTTATTTTAGCATGTCACTTTTCATTTCCTTATTTATTTCTCCATTAGATTTTAGGACAGGATGAAAATGCATATGGATCAGAACATTCAGAAGTTGACCCCAAGGCTAAAACCATGACACTTAAGTCCAAAAATGTAAGTGAGAAGGCACTTTTAAAATCTTTTTTATATTGAAGTTTTAATTCTTTACATCTCCTGAACAGATACATAACCTGAAGACATAGGTGAAGAAAGTCATAAATTTTTAAGTGAGAAGTTAAATTTAGTCTGCCAAGAATAAAGAAGACACTGATTTTGAACAACAATAAAATGCTGTTGGTCTCTTCATCTTTAAAGGGGGATAACTGGCATAGTCCTGAAAAAAACTTGAATGATGTATATATATACAGTATTAGACCAAGATTTTTTGTTATAATAAAATATATAAATTATTTTATGCTTTAAATTGAATATTTTTAAGTTTATTAGTTTCACTGATTGTTAATTTGACATTGTATTTGCTGTTGTACATTTCATGTATTTTTATTGTTTTTGAAATAAATTCTAAGAATTAGCATGTTTCACCAAATTATCTCTTACATACATATGTATTCCATTTCTTGTTTTTATCAGAATGTTGTTATATACTTTCAATATTCCTTTTGATTTGTATTGTTTTAACTTTGTGCATGTGAAAAATTGCATATTTATTTTTTAATTCTACACAATATCAGATATATTCTTTCCAATGTATTTTAAAATGTCTACTGAATTAAAAAAAAGTTATTTAAGACACTCAATCCTCTTGCTTTACTGAAAAATTGAACACAACAGAAAAGTTTACAGACGGCCTTATTCCCGTTATACCAATGTGATGACACTTTCATTGAATAAATAAAAACTTATCAACAAAGATACTTTTTTTGGTTAAAAAGCTTGAACCAAATCTTATCAGACAATTCTGGGATGTTGCAATACTACATGAAAAGTATACATGTAAAAAAAAAATGCAGTTGTACCATTTTGTCATAACTAAGATGCTCATTTACAACTGTTTTATGAAAACATACATAGGACGTTGGCTACAGTAGGCACTTCCAAATCTTAACTACAGTTGGATGTTTTTGTACAGTGAAAGTCTATAGAGAAATTATGAAAATTCCTCTATAGAGGGTAACCATACATGTATTTCTATATTACCAACCCTTAGTACCATGCATGTATTAAATGAACTGCCCTTGTTGTTAACAGTATACATGGTGTAGTAAATTTCAAAATGTTTTAAGATACACATATGTCCCTGGGCCGGGCCAGTCTGTGCCAAAAACTTTTTCATCTACTAGTCCGAAAACTAAATATCAAAACTTGTGCCTATATGACTATATAAAATTTTGAAATTTCCACCAGTCCGAATCAATATTTACTAGTCTGGGGCATCGGACTAGTGGCTAACAGCGCAGACTCCCCATAGCTATTACTTGTGCATACATTTCTTTGTGCGAGACTTTGTAAAAATTTACTCACTAATTTTATATCTTTTCAGTTAACCTGGTGTAATTTAGTAACCATAGATGAAAAACTAGTGTATGCAACCCACCCTGATGACAGCTCTAAGTAAGTCTTATTACAGATTATAAAAAAGCACATGAGACATTAATAGAAAGATTACAAGTTAATTATAAAGGAATTGAATTGAAAGAGTCATGACATTTGTTTGTTTTTTGGTGGTTTTTTTCTGTGTGATCCCATTTATTATTAAGCTATTCCTTCACAGTTGGAAAATAATTTATTGAATCAAAATTCTTCTTTTTAGAATCTCAATTCTATTTTCCATCAAGAGCACTTACGCTTTCATTCTTTCATCACATTCACAGTTTTCCCCTTACACTTCTGCCGTGTGATGGCCAAAGTTATGACAAGAGGTCTCGTAGTTAAGGTCACTGCATACAGGAAAATATTGGCGAATTAGTGTCTGGAAAGTCAATAATTCAATATAGGTCCATTTAGGATTAATTTTCTTTTTTTTTTAAAGTGCACACTCACTTCTTTTAGAGTAAAACTTAGCCATTCAATTATATAAAACATGTTTAACTTTTTTGTAAGGATGTACACCTCTGAGGAGCCAAAAATTTTAGAATTAAATTTTTTTTCCAAACTGTTTTTATACGACCGCAAAATTTGAAAAATTTTTCGTCGTATATTGCTATCACGTTGGCGGCGTCGTCGTCGTCCGAATACTTTTAGTTTTCGCACTCTAACTTTAGTAAAAGTGAATGGAAATCTATGAAATTTTAACACAAGGTTTATGACCACAAAAGGAAGGTTGGTATTGATTTTGGGAGTTTTGGTCCCAACATTTTAGGAATTAGGGGCCAAAAAGGGCCCAAATAAGCATTTTCTTGGTTTTCGCACTATAACTTTAGTTTAAGTTAATAGAAATCTATGAAATTTTGACACAAGGTTTATGACCACAAAAGAACGGTTGGGATTGATTTTGGGAGTTTTGGTTTCAACAGTTTAGGAATTAGGGGCCAAAAAAGGGCCCAAATAAGCATTATTCTTGGTTTTCGCACAATAACTTTAGTTTAAGTGAATAGAAATCAATGAAATTTAAACACAATGTTAATGACTACAAAAGGAAGGTTGGTATTGATTTTGGGAGTTTAGGTCCCAACAGTTTAGGAATTAGGGGCCAAAAAGGGACCCAAATAAGCATTTTTCTTGGTTTTCGCACCATAACGTTAGTATAAGTAAATAGAAATCTATGAAATTTAAACACAAGGTTTATGACCATAAAAGGAAGGTTGGTATTGATTTTGGGAGTTTTGGTCCCAACAGAATAAGGGGCCCAAAGGGTCCAAAATTAAACTTTGTTTGATTTCATCAAAATTGAATAATTGGGGTTCTTTGATATGCCGAATCTAACTGTCATGACTGTGTATGTAGATTCTTAACTTTTGGTCCCGTTTTCAAATTGGTCTACATTAAGGTCCAAAGGGTCCAAAATTAAACTTAGTTTGATTTTGACAAAAAATGAATCAGTTAGGTTCTTTGATATGCTGAATCTAAAAATGTACTTAGATTCTTGATTATTGGCCCAGTTTTCATGTTGGTCCAAATTGGGGTCCAAAATTAAACTTTGTTTGATTTCATCAAAAATTGAATAAATGGGGTTCTTTGATATACCAAATCTAACTGTGGATGTAGATTCTTCATTTTTGGTCCTGTTTTCAAATTGGTGTACACTAAAGTCCAAAGGGTCCAAAATTAAACTTAGTCTGATTTTAACAAAAATTGAAATCTTGGGGTTCTTTGATATGCTGAATCCAAAAATGTACTTAGATTTTTTATTATGGGCCCAGTTTTCAAGTTGGTCCAAATCAGGATCTAAAATTATTATATTAAGTATTGTGCAATAGCAAGTCTTTTCAATTGCACAGTATTGCGCAATGGCAAGAAATATCTAATTGCACAATATTGTGAAATAGCAAATTCTTTTTTAATTAGAGTTATCTTTCTTTGTCCAGAATAGTAAGCAAGAAATATCTAATTGCAAAATCATGTGCAATAGCAAGATTTTTTTTTAATTGGAGTTATCTTTCTGTGTCCAGAATCAACTTAAATCTTTGTTATATACAATATACAATGTATATTCACTTTTTACTACCAACTGATAAATTAAAATAATCTTTACCATTCAGTGATAACAAGCAGTTTTTAGCTCACCTGACCTGAAAGGTCAAGTGAGCTTTTCTCATCACTTGGCGTCCGTCGTCCGTAAACTTTTACAAAAATCTTCTCCTCTGAAACTACTTGGCCAAATTCTACCAAACTTGGCCACAATCATCCTTGGGGTATCTAGTTTAAATCAAAGCGCGAAAGCGCTGTAAAGGCAGTTAATTACAGGTTGTGTGTATTTCTAGTCCAGTTATATCATTATCTTCCATAGAACAGAGGTGGTTTGAAGAATTTAAGATTTAGAGTTCTTTTGTACCTAGTTCACCTATATCTATAGTCTACTGTTTACAGTATATTTTCTGTGCCTCGCCATGAAATGCATTTTTAGCCATGGCCTTGTCAGTTTGCTTTAAATTTATGAGTTTGACTGTCCCTTTGGTGTCTTTCGTCCCTCTTCTTTAGACATATAAGAACTTTTCCTTTTCAATATAAATAGACTACCGGTATTTTTAATTATTGATTGTATACGCATATTCTATGACTCCCATAAAAAATAGTTCACAAAGATTGACTAGTCTCTGTACTGTGTGTATAGCAAGAACATCAAGTAACATAATGGTAAATGTACATAGTAACACATCAACTTTTTTGAAGACCATACCTGCCAACTGTCAGTATTTGCAGAGTATTTCCCCCATCGAGCTCGAGGCTCCCAAATGGAAATTTTGTAAGAGCAATTTTGTCGACTATTTTAAACAAAACAATTAATTCAACAATGGCAATGAGCTTGTTTATGCACGAAGAAGCCAAAAACCACATTAGAATATATTTGAAGGGAATCCATGACAAATCGCCCCATTAGCAAATAGCCCCACGTTTTCACTAACCCACCCCACTTTAAAAAAAAAACTGCCCCAACCTGGATAACCAAATCGCCCCACTTGTGAAATGTGTTATATCCCTTAATATTACTCCTGCCAACTTGCCCCACCTAATAGAAAACGATAATATCTAGATAAATTTATTATTAACCAGGAAGAATTTACTAATGCCAACTCACCCCACTCATGTAAAAAGATGTTATCCCGTTGTATATAAGTTAAATTCCGTTAATATTACTCCTGCTAACTGGTCCCACCTAATGGAAATCGGTGAAATCTAGATAAATATATTATTAACCAGGATGAATTTAGTAATGCCAACTCTCCCCACTTATGGAAAAAGATGTTATCCCGTTGAATATAAGTTAAATTCCTTATATTGCATTATGATACAATTAACAGGTTTCTTTTCAATTGTTATGCAAATAACTAAGCTTCAAAACTTAGTTATTCTTCAACAATACATTTTTTTTTTAGAATTATAATTTCAGTATATCAATAATAGTAATTAAATAAA
This sequence comes from Mytilus galloprovincialis, assembly GCF_965363235.1. Classification (NCBI taxonomy): domain Eukaryota; kingdom Metazoa; phylum Mollusca; class Bivalvia; order Mytilida; family Mytilidae; genus Mytilus; species Mytilus galloprovincialis. Next base: position 74,296,780 of record NC_134843.1, read on the forward strand.
TTTTCGGTTTGTTTGTATTCTGTGTAGATTAGTTTTCATTAAAGTGGTGCGAGTTTTTATTTTTAATTATATATATATATATATATATTAATCTAAATATTACCGTTTTTTTATAAGTAGGGCGGGTTGGCAGGAGTAATATTTAACATGATTTAACCAATTTCACATGTGGGGCGATTTGATAAATCAGTTTGTGGCGGTTTTTTTAAAAGTGGGCGATTAGCCAGTGGGGCGACTTGTCCTGCTTCCATTTGAAGGCCCCCTTGAAGGTTTTGTATGACTATATGAACCATCTTTCACGTAAAACCCCCATGTGCATTTTGAAAAGTTGGCAGATATGTTTCTAACTCCAGGCAAAATCTACCGGTATGAATGAAAAAGAAGTTTTCAATTAAGGCTCTGTGGCCATAACAGCTGTCTCATTAGCATTTTAACCACTTCCCATATTTCCAATTAAAACAATAGAAGAAAATTATTCAACGCAAAAACAAAACTTACTTGTAAATATGAAATTCTCTTTACGGTATGAGTTTTTCTCATTGTTTGAGATTGTACAGTAGTACCTGTAACTGCTTATACCTATTTCTTATTCACTTTTGCTTGATAAACTCACTAAATATCATGTATATACATTGTACCACATCTCCTTATTTTTATATGCATTCCAATAACATGAACAATTGTAATTCAATTCTATATACCAAAGCAAAATGAACTGCACCACTTTCATTCACTAGTATGCATCTTTTGGCAAAATACAAGTTCTTAAATGACACAAGATATATTTATTGATAAAAAAATAAAATTAAGTATACAACTCTTTAACAGGTATAAAAAAAAAAGCACAGCTGTGTCATAACTTGTGAAATCTGTGCTGAAAACATAGACATTGATGGTATTTGAGTAATTCCATATGTGAAGCTCAACATTAGCTCGTCAGTTGGTGGTGGACAGTTATAGTTCCTTTCTGCAGGCTAGGATGAATGACTTTTCAGGAAAACCAATTTCACAAATCAAAACTTTCCTCTAGATTTCTCCTACAATATTCATCCAGTTTAGTTCTTTTGGTTTAATTGGACACCGTCCTGATTTTTAATTTTGCAAACCATTCAGCCTCTTGCTTGCAAATGGTGCATTAAAATAGGATGGGTATGGCAGTAGACAAGTCTCTTTAAAGTGGGTTTGTGCCCTGAAAAAAAGTTTTATAACTTAAGTTTTTTTTAAACTTGTGCAACACACATACCTAAATAACTATAACATAGAAGAGAGCATCATTCGTGTCAATGTTTTGTTCCTGTTTACATTGTCATTGATATTTTTTCAGAAAGCCTGAGGCATAGCTCATGAATTCCTGTCATTACATCCTAAATTTACATAATTACTGCTAGAATAATTATCAGTATGATATACGTACACTATCATTGTACAGCCCAAGTCTTCAGTATATATAATTGTTGCATTCATTCACTCCTGTGTTCAGTCGTTCAAAAATATTTAAACATCAACAAATGAACTTTAATAAGGACAAGAAAACACTAGAAAAGATACGTACATACAACCCGTGTTTAAGTGTATTTGAAAGAGAAATATATCTGGTTAAACGATGTATAAAGGAGGAAAAAATTGTAGATATTGCATTACGATGCTTTCTACCTAATAGCACGTGGATATGTTTACATATTTAGACTTGACCCAGTATGCGTACCTTGTAGGTCACCGCCGTCGTTTAAACACTAGCTAGACTACAGTCGTGTATAAGACAATAAAATGCTTAAGCCTGTACTATTTGTGTGAAGTAAATGTGTTTTTTTCTGTACATTTAAATTGTTTTACCTGATAGCAAGGACGTATATCTATCCGTTTCCTTTTCAATTCACTTTGTCAATTTCTTAGAGCTTCTTCAAAACATACGTATTACTGCGCCCGGAAGTGAAAAGAATATTAGAAATCCTCGTAAAATAATGCTATTTTCAATTTTGTGGAATCCATTTTGTTATATTTATTATATAAAGATAAAAAAATTTACGATTAATTATGAATTTGCATATCATTATACGGAACGTTTATGGACTATTTTTCCATAGCTGTAAGTCGGTCATTTTGGCGGGAAATCATGTACACATACACACGTATATTGGCTGGTACCTGATCGTAATGTTACACATCAGATATATCAAATAGCGAATACCCGGAACGTAGTACCGGGAACCAGGATAATACGTAGACAACATACATAACTAATACCGAAATTGAAAACGCTTTTACGGTTTCTCGTTTGTAAACCGAATTCCGCTTTGAATTATAGAAGATGCAATATTAATCATGTTCAGTCGACTTTTCATTGTTATATCAACGTCTGAACTAATTAAAAAATCTTTAGATGTCAGATAACACTCGATATTGACCCGACCTCTTTCCACACGGAATACAAATAATGATAGTTTGTAGTCAGGTTGACTGCTTATAATGCAAAATACACATTAATAACAAGTTCTATAAAACGAACAATACACACTGATCGTTTCTTCAGTCCCCAATGTAAATGAAAGAAACAAAAACCATATCATACCATAAAAAGAAGAGGAGAAATTCGAACATTTCCGGATCTATTTCTGGTCAAAAGACCCCTGCATAGATTGCGTATGAAAAGATGAACCTCATGACTTGAAAGTCAGGCCTTAAAGCACTGCCTTTAAAAATGGTGTGGCGTGACCCGTCAAACCTACCAAGATGGCCGCCATGGCTAAAAATAGAACATAGGGGTAAAATGCAGTTTTTGGCTTATAACTCAAAAACCAAAGCATTTAGAGCAAATCTGACAGGGGTAAAATTGTTGATCAGGTCAAGATCTATCTGCCCTGAAATTTTCAGACGAATCGGACAACCTGTTGTTGGGTTGCTGCCTGTGAAATGGCTATTTTAAGGAAATTTTGCAGTTTTATTATCTTGAATACTATTATAGATAGAGATAAACTGTAAACAGCAATAATGTTCAGAAAAGTAAGACCTACAAATAAGTCAACATGACCAAAATGGTCAGTCGACCCCTTAAGGAGTTATTGCCCTTTATAGTCAATTTTTAACAACTTTTCGTCATTTTTTGTTACTTTTCTAAAAATCTTCTTCTCTGAAACTACTTTGCCAAATTTAACCAAACTTGGCCACAATTATCATTGTGGTTTATAGTTTATAAAATGTGTCCGATGACCCAGCCTATCAAACAAAATGGCCGACATGGCTAAAATTAGAACATAGTGGTAAAATGCAGTTTTTGCTTTATATCTTTGAAACTAAGAAATTTAGGGCAAATCTTTCAAGATTTTAATGTCCATCAGAATAAGATATATCTCCTCACAAATTTTCAATTGAATTGGACAACCTGTTGCTGGGTTGCTGCCCTAAAATTGGTGATTTTAAGGAAATTTTGCAGTTTTTGGTTATTATCTTGAATACTATTATAGATAGAGATAAACTGTAAACAGCAATAATGTTCAGCAAAGTAAGATCTACAAATAAGTCAGCATGATCAAAATTGTTAGAGGACCCCTTAAGGAGTTATTGCCCTTTATAGTCAATATTGAACAACTTTTCGTAACTTGTATAAAAATCATTTCTAAAACTACTTGGCCAAATTTAACCAAACTTGGCCACAATCATAATACTAGGGTATCTTTTAAAAAAAAAGTGTCTAATGACCCCGCCTACCAACGAAGATGGCCGACATCAGTAAACACATTAACAGGTGAGCGACACAGGCTCTTGAGAGCCTCTAGTTTTACATCTTAATATTTTATGATGTATTTAAATGAGTAGTTATTGTTGCAAACTCCATTAGAAATTTTAATTGAGATTAGTTTTGGAATAAGGGAAAGGGGGATGTGATTAAAAAAATTGGGTTCAATTTTTCTCATTTGAAATTTCATAAATAAAAAAGAAAATTTCTTCAAACATTTTTTTGAGAGGATTAATATTCAACAGCATAGTGAATTGCTCTAAGAGAAAACAAAAATTTTAAGTTCATTAGAACACATTCATTCTGTGTCAGAAACCTATGCTGTGTCAACTATTTAATCACAATCCAAATTTAGAGCTGAATCCAGCTTGTTGTTTTATACAATAAACAAAAAAAATATTCACTTTTACTACCAACCAATCTTTACCATTCAGTGATAACAAGCACTTTATTTTACATTTTAATATTTTATGATGTATTTAAAAGAGTAGTTATTGTTGCAAACTCCATTAGAAATTTGAATTGATATCAGTTTTGGAAAAAGGGAAACGGGGATGTGAAAAAAAAGGGGGGGGGGGGGTTTAAATTTTTCTCATTTCAGATTTCAAAAATAAAAAGAAAATTTCTTCAAACATTTTTTTGAGAGGATTAATATTCAACAGCATAGTGAATTGCTCAAAGGCAAAAAAAACCTTTTAAGTTCATTAGACCACATTCATTCTGTGTCAGAAACCTATGCTGTGTCAACTATTTAATTTTAGATTTAAAAAGTTTGAAGAAGAAATCTTTAATTGATTTGTAAAATCTTGACATTTGTTTTGTGTAAAAAAAAAACATGTAATGTCAAAATTTGATCACAATCCAAATTCAGAGCTGTATCACGCTTGAATGTTTTGTCCATACTTGCCCCAACTGTTCAGGGTTCGACCTCTGCGGTCGTATAAAGCTGCGCCCTGCGGAGCACCTGGTTTGGGTTTATATGACTGTAAAAAAATAATTTGTGAAGAATCATATGGTGGTGCACTTCTTTTTTTGCTATGGCCCTTTGAAAGTACCCAATTTTGATGATTGTCCAATTTTTCATCAATTTTTACCTATTTTTAGGCAATAATCATGAAAAAAATCAATCACATTTCCAAAATTAAACTTTTTGTCATACTTTCAATAAAGATGAAGGGGACCAATCTGAATAAATTTGAATTAAAAAAAAAACTGTTGGTAGGTGTTAATATAAGAAAGTTTTATCATATTTTGATGCTTTTTTGTGTCAAATTTACCATGTTGTCAATTTTGTAAATTTGTGATTTTTTCAACTTCTTTGTTATAAATATTTGAAAAGAAAAAAGGGATGTGGGATGCACATGTTTCTGGTAAAATCATTTGTTGAATCCCTTACCCATTTTCTCAAAATTTTGGCTAAAAAGACTAACTTGATTGGTAATAAAATTTAAAAAAATGATTACTCAAAAACTACTCATTAGAAATACTCAATTTTTGTCGAGCCTGCAACTTTTGTTGCAGAAAGCTCGACATAGGGGTAGTGATCCGGCAGCGGCGTTAGCTAACTTCTTAAAAGCTTTATATTTTAGAAGGTGGAAGACCTGGATGCTTCATACTTTGTATATAGATGCCTCATGTTACGAAGTTTCCGTCAGTCACATGTACAATGTCCTTGACCTCATTTTCATGGTTCAGTGACCACTTGAAAAAAAAGTTCAGATTTTTTGTAATGTTGAATTCTCTCTTATTATAAGTAATAGGATAACTATATTTGATATGTGCGTACCTTGCAAGGTCCTCATGTCTGTCAGACAGTTTTCACTTGACCTCGACCTAATTTCATGGATCAGTGAACAAGGTTAAGTTTTGGTGGTCAAGTCCATATCTCAGATACTATAAGCAATAGGGCTAGTATATTTGGTGTATGGAAGGACTGCAAGGTGTACATGTCCAACTGGCAGGTGTCATCTGACCTTGACCTCATTTTCATGGTTCAGTGGTTATAGTTAAATTCTTGTGTTTTGGTCTGGTTTTCTCATACTATATGCAATAGGTCTACTTTATTTGTTGTATGGAAGGACTGCAAGGTGTACATGTCCAACTGGCAGGTGTCATCTGACCTTGACCTCATTTTCATGGTTCAGTGGTCAAAGTTAAATTCTTGTGTTTTAGTCTGGTTTTCTCATACTATATGCAATAGGTCTACTTTATTTGTTGTATGGAATGATTGTAAGGTGTACATGTCTAGCGAGCAGATGTCATGTGACCTTGACCTCATTATAATGGTTCAGTGGTCAAAGTTAAGTTTTTGAGTTTTGGTCTTTTTATCAAATTCTATATGCCATAGGTCAACTATATTTGGTGTATGGAAATATTTTATGATCTTTATGTCAGTCGCGCAGGTTTTATTTGACCGTGACCTCATTTTCACAGTTCATTGCACAGTGTTAGGTTTTTGTGTTTTGGTCTATATTTCTTAAACTATAAGTAATAGGTCAACTATATATGTTGTAGAGAAGCATTGTTAGCTGTACATGTCTGCCTGCATGGTTCATCTGACCTTGACCTTATTTTCAAGGTTCATTGGTCTTTGTTTTGTTTTCTTGGTTAATGTTCTGTTTGTGTGATAGTTGTAATAAAGCTTAGCTTTATACTTAGGACTATCAACATAATATCAATGATTAGTAAAGAAGGAGAGACATTTCAGCGTGTGCACTCTTGTTTCACAGAGTTCAGTTTGATTACAACATTTTTTTAAATTCATTGATATTTTCCACTTGTATCACATATTTCAGAAATATAGTTCCAGAACAAGATTTCAACGAGACTGAAAAGTCAGCAGAAGACATCCTTAAATTGAAGTTTCATATGACTTATGTTTATTGAAAGTCCAGGATACTTTTTAACAGAATTATTCTTTCTTTCAGAACCCATTTGAAACAAGAAGCAGTTGTAAATATTAAAGGAGTACCATTGTCCAGTTACTTAGAAAATATGATTACACAGAATATAAATAATAATGCACAAAAGGTAGGTTTACTATTTAGTCAGTACTAGGCTTGAACAGAAATTAACAAACCGAGACTTATTTCAAGTAATAATTGAGACTTTTGTACCAAGATTTTTCCTTGAAATGCAGACAAGTCATTATTCTGATAATTATATCAGAGTTCTCACTAAGATGGGTTTTGAACTCATGCAAATCTATCTAGACTTGTGATTATAAAAACTTGTGAGTCCGAAAATGCATTGAGATTATAAAATTTAATGTTGTATCAACTCAAAACATATATCATCATTTTAGATTCTCGCCATAGCCAAAATTGATGAGTACCTGAAAAATACAGAGTGAATTTAGTAAAAATGAGTACATAACATTCTTAAATCCAGTTTGTAAGTTTAAACTGTTAACTCATGCATACTGTTTGATCATTTCAGGGCAGAGAAGGTTTAGAATGGGTTGTGAGGAAGATTAAAGTAGAGGCAGAAACACTCCAGACAGAGGCAGCCTCTTTTACTAAAGACACTTTTCACACAATTCACAAAGTGGAATCTTTGTTCAATAGAGATGGATCGTTATAACGATAACGCAACATAGGTCTTTTTATTAAAAGCCAACTATCTGTGATATACCATTTTCCATCATCACCCTCACGAAATCTCTGTTGGAAACCTGTACAGAGCCAAGCTGATGCAGATTGACCTTTGTATTGTAAACCATCAATATTTATAAACCACCTTATTTTGTGTGAAGGAGATTGTTTGTCAACATATTTTTTTATCAATTGATATGAATTCTATGTCTTTTATGAAAACAATCAGATAGTAAGACTCAATTAGCTACAAAAACAAATAGTGTTTATATAAGTTAATTTAGTACTTAACTTTAGGAAATTTTCATAGAAATGTAAGAAAGAACTACTTATAGACACAATATTTAGATTTTCTAACAATTTCTTTGAAAATTGCTGTCGAGTTTTTTAAACATCTGGGCTTTTCTTGAAAAGGTGTTTCAAAGTTGTTAAAAGAAAAATTCAATCAGCAATAATGTTATTTCATTTTGCAATCTTCAAGTGTTGGGTAATAAGTTTATTTGATAGACTGAAATCCATCAGCTATCATACTGTAGACGTATCTGTCTTCTTACCATCTAGAAACAAAGTCCAATAAAGAAGTTTTCAAGTGGTTAGTCATTTTATTGTGTGTAGATGTTATTCATTGTTTATACTGTGGATTTATTATTTTTGGTGGAATTAATATTTTGGATATTCTACGAAATACAAATTTTATATAGGCTTGTTTATTTATTTTGACGAAATAAAAGAATTCATAAAAATGATATTTCCTTATATGAAATTTGTAGCCAAGAACCTAAATGAACCCACAGCAGTGTGGATTTTGACTAAGAGAATATAAATGAATGTTGTTTGATATAATATAAATTATTGCTATTTTGTGTATTTTTCCTTTGATCTTTTTTTTGTGAAAATTTTCATATCATGCTACTCGCTTGAGATGGAAAATTATCGCTAGAAACTAAGCATGCACGTGGCGTTGCTGACGAAATTGACATGAAATTGACAATGTCGTCATAGGTAAAATAGCGATAAAAAGATTATCATTGTTCATCTCAACTCGATTGCCTTTCTCGCTTTTGCCGTCCCGGCTCAAGTGAGAAAATCAATCTCGTTGAGATGATCACCGATAATCTATAATTCCATAAAAGATTACTCATGTATACTGTAGATTCACTTATTTTCGTGTGTATCAATTTTTCGAGGATTGATGAAAATTTGCATATTCGTGTATTCTTGATTTCATGGTTTTGCTTATCTCTGTATACCTATGGCAAATATGTTGTTCATTGAACATTTGAATATGTGGTTCACCCGTACCCAGGAAACCCACAAAAATTGGTGTCCAACGAATAATAATAAATCTGCAGTATTTTGTGAGAGTTAGATACTTACCAAGATCTTCCAGTCCCAATGCCAAACCAGATGTTGCTTGTACATTGTTGCATAGTAATTGTGTGTGATGATTGTTTTCAACCATATCATTTAAAAAATCATTGTGATATTTTTTCAGGTTATGTTGTATTAAGATCATGACAGAATGTAATATTTGTGTTCCGTATACTAACCATTCCTACAAGACATTAAAATAAACGGCATATTCTATATTGTAATTTTCATTCTCAGGATATTTTTTATTGATAATTGTTTGTATACTTTACTTCTTTACCATCTGTTTATGTATATGATAGTTAGAAATTGATTTCGATAGGAACAAGGCATTTTTGGATTTAAGGTGGTACCCAACACCTGAACTAAAATTAATTAGGCTCGTTTAATTTTCATAAAATTTTTACAAAGTATTTACTTTGACCCTTTGACAAAACTATAAAAATTTCAAAAAAATTTGAACCAACCATTTTATCAGAAAAAATACACTGGTTATATAGCAGTTTGACAAACACTCACTTTGATTATTGAGAAGCTTAATATTCCCTCAACAACACAACGTAATTAAAACGTTTAGCTGATTTTACAGAGTTATCTCCCTGTAGTGTTAGGTACCACCTTAATACACCGATTTCAGGCATTGAGTATATTTGGAGTATATTTTGAACAAGTGAACTAAGCATTCATATCACATATCTTGCTTTTCAAGATTGATTGTTTATGCTCATATGAACCATTTATATTTATGACTTTGTTATTTATTAGAAGATCAACAATAAGTTTCTCACTTTTGTATATTATATTTTTATATACCACTGTCATGTATATATGTAAAAGTAACAAAGTAACTGCTTTTCACAGTCATGTTTTGGTGCAAGCTGAGTAGAATATTTAATCACACTAGGTTTTGTCAACTACTACATACTAATTTTCACAATATCCTGTAGGTGGTTTTTTTTTTTACACAATACATGTATTTATGTAGTTATAGGGTAATTGTTTGTTCTTTTTTAGGCGAAGTAAACCTTTTTTTGTTTTTTGTTTTTTTGTTTTTTGTTTTTTGTTAAACAAAAATGTAAAAACTGTAAACTAGAAAATTTTATTTGGGCAATGTAAATGTAAAATAAAGGAATCAAAAAAAGCTGATAAACATTTTGATTTTTTTCATTATGTAATTTCAGAAATTTTTGCTGATTTTCAATGTTAATGCGAAAAAAACCCTGAAGAAATGTGTATCACATTGATAAAATTTCAGACTCCTCAAATGAATAATGGAATATTTTTTGGATTCGAAGAATTCACAAAGATAAATTTACACATAAATTTCAGAATTTACAGTTTATAGTCGCTTGTTAATGACATTTGATTTTAGATAAGTCTAATTAGATTTTGTACAAATCCTATTGTGTGAAATTTTAAAATTATGTTCAGTGCCTGTTCAAGCAGAACAAATTAGAATATAATTTGGACTATAAGTGCCTTTTATTTATTCAAGTATTTATGTGTAATAGAATTTTTATTTCTTATGATGAGTTCTATACTTTATATGCTGAATTCTTGTTAAGTTTTTTATCTGTTTATTATTAGTGCAAATCATCAAATTAAATTTTTTAAGTAAAATTTGATCTTCTGTTTTTATTATTGTATAAAAGACAGGTCACAAATTCTGTATTTGGTAGATTGTAGCATAAACCTCCTTTTTTTGCTGTATGAAGTTAAATATGAAGCTGTCCTCTTTTTTGCTGCAGTTTTGTTGAATTTCAAGTTTATTGAAAAACACACTTTAAATGGTAATGGTATTTTGGTTACTGTTTGCAATAACATACATGCATCTCATTTTCAAGTATCGTACTGGACATGCAAAAAATTAAAAAAATTTGGTAGTATTTTGGTATCACATACTAGCATTTTTCTAGTTTCCCTGAAGGGATGGTTAATAATGACTTTGAGGGGTTATGACTCAAAATGTTTAGGAATTAGGTGGAAAACTAGGTATTTCTGGTCAATGGACAATTTAAAAGCAGTGTAAGGGAGGAAATTCTGAAACATTTAACACACAATGTTGGGTATGTTCGGATTTACCTCCCTTACACTACTTGTATATTATGTATAAAGAAATGTCAGGTTTTGGACTTGTTGCAAAAAAAAGGGAGGTGGTAGTAGTTTTCATTTTTTTTCTTCAAATTTCTCAAATTCCAAATTTTTGGAAAGTTAAAAGAAGAAATCTTTATTTGCGCAATAAATTTGTAAGATCTTGACATTTGTTTTGTGTCAGAAACTCATATTATGTCAAAAACTTGATGGCAATCCAAATTCAAAGCTGGTTCAAGCTTGAATGTTGTGTCCATACTTGCCCCAACGTTCAGGGTTCGACTTCTGCAGTAGTATAAAGCTGCGCCCTGCGGAGCACCTGGTTTTAATTGAAATTCAATCCTGTGCATGTAGTTCACATCTCTTAACCATTCTTTCATTTCGTTTTTAAGCATAATTTGCTTTATTGCATTATTTTGTCTAACAAATAGGCTATGAAAATAGCTGGAATCAAATGTATCATTCAGTTCATAGTTTTCCAGAGAAGCTACACATTACTTGAGCTTTGTTTCTGTTGAAAAACTTGCTTTGATTAAAAGTCTTCTATAAAAATCTGTTTTCCTAACCTTTACCAGTTCTTGCAAATATTGCGCTGCCTTCAATTTTGCATTAAGAGTAGTAATTTTCCAGTTGAAGTGTGTTGGCCACAATCATGATTCCAGGTGGGTCATTCAAAGCTTCATAATTGGTAAATAATACTTCTCTGCTTGGCAGCAAAGGTCAGCTGGGAGTCAGAATAATGTGTCTAGGTAGGTTGACATGTCTTTCTTTGAATTGATACCATGACAAATAGCACATTAAGATATAAGTGTATAACAAGCATTGAGGCATTGACATGTTATTGTCCTTATATTTGTGTAAAAGTTTCAACAAGACGTTGAACACCCAATATATTGTCATCATCATATAATGATAAAAAAGAAGATGTGGTATGATTGCCAATGAGACAACTGTCCACAAGAGACCAAAATGACACAGAAACTAACAACTATAGGTCACCATACAGCCTTCAACAATGAGCAAAGCTCTTACCACATAGTCAGCTATAAATGGCCTGAAAATACAATGTAAAACTATTCAAACGAGAAAACTAACGGCCTTATTTATGTAATGAGTTTATCAGATAGATTGAAATTTTTGTTTCAGTTACCGGTAACAGTATTTATTGGACCTACAATTTAAGATAATTTAAATGTTCTTCGACCATTTAAAGTAAGGACTTTGATGTGATATTTGGAACATTTATTTATATTACAGATAAAGCACTTATTTTTTGGAAAATGACGCAGTCATTGTTCCATTACTGGCGACCTGAACTTCATTACATTTCTCTGCCTACCGCGCTTGGTTTCGTATTTACTATTTTTCATACAAACTGGAATCTGCTTGTGTTATCATTATGCATGATCATTGTGTAGTAATCAGCCAGGAACCAGTTTACAAACTAACTGGTTTCTGCTTGTATTTCACTACACTCGAACAAAGTGTTGTAGTTTGACAGGAACCAGTTTAGAATTTGTAAACTACAAAACGCAATCGGTTATTGATCATTCCGTTTTGGTGTTTCATACCGACTTATATGGTTTGAATAAGCCTAAGCCCCTTCAAACATTAATGTGATAGGTATCTTTATAGTGCGGTGACTGAAGGCAGATTTTTTGGAATTTAATCCCCCCACCGAACACACACCTACATAATATATCATTGGAAAGAGGAAATTGTGTACTATAACAATATGCCTGTCGTCAGGACTTGATATGGTCACATTTTTTTTAAATTGAGGTCAAAGGTCATATGTAAAAATTTGTGAAAATTTGGATGGGTTTCAATTTTGACATTTTTTTCTATTTCTAAACTCTACCTAAATACAAATGATACTGTTTTGGCTTTAGTAATGTTTGTTATTATACATAAACCTTAATCATTGAGATTTTTTTATCAAAAAAATTCCTAAAACGACGTTATATAAACAAAACTTAAAAAATCAAGTTTTCAACCTATAAAATGTTAAGAGCACCTTAACCTTATGAAAAATATCAATTTCAGGTAAAAATCAAGTGTCATGCAGGAAAATACTTTAAAAATATTTTTTAAACTATCATATTGGGTGAGGTATCAAACCAAAGCCATAGAACACTGCAGTCAAATATGAACTCAAATTGAATTTGCGGATACTTCAGGTTTTTTATAGACTACTCGTTGCTTTTTGGATTTTTTCACAATTATTACTGCTACCATAGTATTATCTTTTGTTGTGTATTTAACTCTGGTTAATATCTATTACATTATAGGTTTTGTAACTATATCCCCCCTTTTTTCCCTTGCAACGTACCACAGACTTCAAAAGTATTCCATATAAAAAAAGAAGATGTGATATGATTGCAAATGAGACAACTCTCCAAATGAGACCAAATGAGACATAAAACAATTATAGGTCCCGTACGGGTTTCAACAATGAGTAAAATTCATACTGCAAAGTCTTCAGTACCCGAAACGAATAATGTAAAACAAACAAAAAATCTAACGGCCTGATTAATGTACAAAATAAATAATAAAGAAACAAATATAGTATATAGAAACAAACGACAAACACTGCATTATCGTCTCGTAACTTGAAACTGACACATACATATAGTGGCGGGGTTTAACTTTTTTAAGGGCACGCCAACACTCCCCTAACCTCGGGACTGGAACCGTGTGTACCAGTGCAACAAGCTTTATACCAAATCAACCCTTATCTCCATCATGTTCATTTTCATCAACCGTCACAATATCAATAACGGTACCATTCTTTCTGCACCAGATGCGCATTTCGACAATACATGTCTCTTCAGTGATGCTCGTGGCCAAAATATGTGAAATCCAAAGCTTATATTAAAGATGGAGAGCTATAGTCCAAAAGTTCCAAAAAGTATAGCCAAATCCATGAAAAGAATCAGAGCTTTGCATGAGGGAAATACATTCCTTAATTTATAATAATTTCTGACATTTTGTAACAGCAAATTTTAATAGAACAAAAAATCCGTATTTTCATGCCAGTACCGGAGGACTGGCTACTGGGCTGGTGATACCCTCGGGAACTAAGTCCACCAGAGGCATCGACCAAGTGGTAGTAATAACAATAACGGTACCTTTTTTTCTGCACCAGATGCGAATTTCGACAATACATGTCTATTCAGTGATGCTCGTGGCCAAAATATTTGAAATCCAAATCTTATATTAAAGATGAAGAGCTATAATCCAAAAGTTCCAAAAAGTATAGCCAAATCCGTGACAGGAATCAGAGCTTTGCAAGAGGGAGGGCCCTCATGGGGTTTTTGATTATGTGATTACTTGGCCGTTTTTTTAATGATTATTTGATTATTAAGCCAAATATTTCATGATTATTTGATTACCTAGGACTGTATTTTTAGTTTATGATTATTTGATTACTAAAGATAAGCAAATATTTAATGATTATGTGATTATATTGGCAAAAAAATGGTGATTATGTGATTACTAGGACCCCCCCCCCCCCCCCCCATGAGGGGCCTCAAGAGGGAGATACATTCCTTAATTTATAATAATTTCTAACATTTCGACATGTTTTAATATTTCTACACATTTCACTCATGGTTACAGGTCTGCACATGAAAGGTTCTGCTCAAAACAAACACGTTATTTTGAGTTTTTCTTTACAAGTACAGACAAGGTATTGTAGGAAGTCCGAAGACATTTGTTCCTAAAAAAATACCAGCTTCAGACCATCCCTATCAGTTCATCCAAGATTTAACAGAGATCTATAAGGGGGTTTAGGAAGGTGTGATGACATCCATATGCTTGTCTGCAAAGATGTTGGGGAAACATCATACGAGAAGTACACACTATCTTGAATTCGCTCAATTTCATGGTTGGTAACACATTAGATAGCGTCCCACTTTATTTTAAGAGGCTTGTTTAGGGGGGGTATCAATATCCCATATCCCATTAAGTTTTTATCCCAATATCCCGTATCCCTATAATGTTTACCCCTAATATCCCAATAAATATTTTTTACAAATATCCCATATCCCTAAAACTATTTTGAAATATCCCAAAAAATCATTATATATATAAATTCATTCCCAAGCCCATTTTTTCCTCATCATCACAACGTCAACAATTTTGACTCTGGGAAAACAAACTGTGTTAAAGGAAATTTAGTGCATACTTCTAGTGTTCAATAAGAATTTACAATGTATATGTCCGAAAGAAGAAGTGTTCCATCTAAGAGCCTTGTATAACAATCTCTTTTATGTGATGTTAAACGATAAATTTAGTGTAAGGGGTCTAATTTCAGACTTTTTTTTTAATTGGTCAAACCGTGATGCATATGACTGTAAAATATAATTTTGATAGCATTCTTCTTTCATTGATAAGAAACTTCATCCTACACGTTAACCTATGTTGGAAATAACAGAAGGACTCAACCCTGTCTCTTGTCCAAGATTGCTCTGACATCCAACGGCTGTTTTGCCAGACAAGCTGGAATGTAGGACGTCAGATCACGTCCATATCAAAAAGTGGATATTTAGCATGCAAGTTCAATAACTCAAAATTTAACACAAGAAAGCTTTCTGCTAATGTACCTACATTACACTTAACTGAACATTGCAGTATTTTTACAGCAGGCAAAATTTGCACAGCCCTTGTTTTGCAAAGAAATAAGACAACATTTGACTCTGTGATCTTGACCTTTATGAATTACATAGATCCCAATATTTTTGTTACTTTTTTTTTTAATTTCCTTCCTCACAACACCAGTAATAGAAAAAAAATATATTAATTTACATTGATTATTTAGTAATTATTCGTTATTAACATAGTTTATACAGCGAAATATCTACTTTTTGATATGGGACGTGCTCTGACGTCCCTCGGCCCCAGCTTGTTTGGCAAAACAGCCGTTGCACATCAGAACAATCTGTGAAACGTGGAGACCTCTGAAGATCCTCGCCACGCCACGTAAAAAATAAGAGGTATAAAATATCCTGTAATCATATAAAGCATCAAAACAAATGAAAACATTGACAACAATAAGGCTTAACTCATCAGATGGATACATCTAACAAAAATCTATGATTATTTCAAGAAAATTATCAATGCATATGAGCATATAACATAAAAAAAGATGTGGTATGATTGCCAATGAGACAACTCTTCACAAGAGACCACGTGACACAGAAATTAACAACTATAGATCACCGTACGACCTTCAACAATGAGCAAAGCTCATACCTCATAGGTAGCTATAAAAAGACCTGAAATGACAAATGTAGAACAATTCAAACGAGAAAACTAACGGCCTAATTTATGTATAAAAAAAATGAACAAAAACAAATATGTAACACAGCAACAAACGACAACCACTGAATTAAAGACTCCCGACTTTGGACAGGCACATACATACAGAATGTGGCAAGGCTAAACATGTTAGCGGGATCCCACCCCTCCCCTTAACCTGGGACAGTGGTGTAACAGTACAACATAAGAACGAACTATACAAATCAGTTGAAGAAGGCTTAACTCATCCGATTGATACAAATAGAAATACATCTAACAAAAACAGAGTGGACGTGACCGAGTACTTGTACATCCCATCAACAAAAAGACACTAAGTACAGATCTGAGAGTACTTGCAGTTACTGAGAGCTAGTTCAAAGCCAATTACAACTAATAAAAAGTAATGCATCTGAGACTAAATTATCAATCATTACACATCCAACATCCAATGGCACGGTAAACAACATCTCCGTAAAAATGAGGATGTGCTATCCCGTTTGAAGAACCAAACTTCAAAACCAAATATAGAATTTAGTAAAGATTTTAAGTGATTTGTGGTAACTAAATTCCTGACTTAATATTATTTACCAGTAATACATAGATTTCGTTCATTAAAATCCAAATCGTTACAACAGACACGGACATAGCGGAGGTGTTGTGATATACAAACACTGTAAGATAGTGCCAAAGGAACATCACCATCCAAAAAAGGAAAATTAACAACTTGATAAGGTACGAAGTATGCATGGAAAGCAAAACAAATACTTTAAAAATTATCAGTACATATGAGCATATAAATATCGAAAATAGATCAATACTTTTCGCTTGGGTTTGGACGACTTTTAAATTAAACGACCATTAACTCAATTAAAATCAACAAAGCACTAAAATGACCTTTAATATTAAACTTTTTGGGGCAATTTTATCAAGTGAGATGTAAATATTTCTGTACTTAACTTTTAAATTCCACTTATTTTTTTCATGTTAAAAATTCAATATCCTTATAAATGCATCAATATCCCATATCCCATTTACTTTTAGGACAAATATCCCGTATCCCTAAAATTAAAATGGCAAATATCCCGTATCCCAATATACCCTATACAAGCCTCAGCATAAAATCAATTGGCATTCAAGGTTTCAACAAGGTGTTTTGAACCAAACTCATGGTACATTGGTAAAGCCAATAAAATGAAAAGGAGTAAAACAAAAATGATTGCCTCAACAATTGCTTAGCATTTCCACAATTTCGCTGGTGCCATTTCCTGAGAATAGTCTTGGCTGTATGCAGTTTCATTGAGTATAACCATAGAATGAATTGCAATAAATACGAAGGCATTGACTGAATTAAGAAGAAAGAAACAATTTATCCGAAGTTGGGTAGTCTTCTTTAGAGTTTCGATGTCTTTTCTAAGTAAACTTGCAGCGGAATTAAATATCTGTCCGTTATTTGTGTCTATTACAGTTGACATTGAGATCAGTTTTCAATTGACTAGAAGCTTATATGGCATCTTAAATAGTTATTTTGCTACTAAATAATATATTATATTTGCCTTGAACTTGTTGAAGTTGTTTGACAACTGAATTTCTATAGAAATAAATGAGTTTAGACTGCATTTTACATCTAGAATATTTTAAATTAGAATCAGCCTGAAGAAATGATCTATATTTATCAAGTAACGGTGTCATGAGGAATGACCATTAAATCGTTGTCAATAGCCAAAATAAAATTAGTAAAAGCAGTATCGTGTTCTGAAATATCTGCTTCCACGGGTTTGGATTTTTTTTTTCGTTTTTAGCAAATATGTTGTAATGCAACCAAAATGACAGAGTGCTTGAAGTTTAAAAGATATGGACGGGAAACTATTTTAACTTTAACTTTATCTGACGGATAAAACATTTTTAATACGCTCATCTGATTCAAACTTGAGTAATTTTTTATCTTTCTAAAATGTTTTGTTGCAACAAAATATACAAGCGCTCCAGATGAACGACTGCATTCTAGAACGTGTACACTGAATACCCGAAACTGAGGGACAACAGTCAGATAATTGTATGTCGTCAAACTTCCTGAACGGAGTTCTTCAAATTAACAGCTATCGCATGAAACATCTTGATGTCCCCCTCATCCAATCTTTTATGCAATGCAGATACAAAAGTCGACTTCCCTAAACTGGTAAATTGACTCAAAATTTCAATCGAGGTTTTTTTAGCATATTTTTTATTCACTGCATAAAATTTAACGATTTTTGTCTGTTCTTTGGACTTAATAGAGCAAGTTGCAAAGGACTTGACATATCACGGAATATTTACTAAAACTATCCGTCAATTATTTTGATTTTACAATAAGACTTTTCTGACAAAGTATATTTGAACTTTTATAACGAAAAAACATAGAATATAAACATATATAAACAAAGTATGTGGCATATATCAGTGCACTTTAATAGCGAAAAAGTAGTAATTTCATATATCATTTAAGAGCAAATTATTGACTAATACACAAAATGGGACGGAAGGCAAGTGATTGAGTTCCGTGTTGAAATAGAAGATTTTTACTCCATTCTTTTCCCATTGATTTCTTAATGTTTTTGTTCATATTTTGTTCCGAAATTTTTATCACTTATTAGTTTTATTAAATACTATATGCTTAAAATATTATGGGATAATTGTTATTACTACTATGAAGAAGAAACTAAAGTTTGAGTCTGAATTTGCAATTAAAATTAATTTACCTCACAAATTTTATAGATTAGAAGAAAATAAAATACTGAATAGCATATTTTGACATGTCAAAATAGCTTCAGGAAAAACTATTTCAGTTAAATGTAAGCAAACATGCCCATTTTTTTCATTTTGAAAAAGGGGGGTTGAAACTCTCCAATATACAACCAGTCATTAAAACGACTTTTTAGAAAAAAGTGACCGTACGAAATAATGACGACAGGGCAAAAACTAAAGAAGACATATTTGTCTTTAAGTTAAGACCATTTTTAGCCGTGTGTTATTTGGGGAGATTAAACTCGCGATCTAGACGACTTTTTACACTTCTGTCACCGCACTATTAAGACTGTTTTACAAAAGGATGGAACTGTTTTGCTTTCAAAGTCGTACTATAGTGATCTGTTATGTACGGATTTCCACTCTCACCGGTTATTTTCTTCTTTTACACGTGCTTTTGAAACTTCCTGTTTAAACATCGCAAGTTTTAAAATTGTTTTTTGAGTGAATTAAACTTATTGAAACAATCATGAAGCGTTCCAGAATCATTTTCAAGCAGTTTCTTTTTCTCTTTGATGATGGAAAATATGTTTTCTCAAGAAAATACCGCAAACGATCGCAGAGGAATTGAAACGTACAAGTCAAGTCGGCACCTGAATAAATTGGCATCTAGTCAAATCGGCACCTATTTGACGTCAATTCGGCATCTAATAATATTTGTTATAATATTTTCTATTCAATTAATTAATAACAGGTACCAAGTACATAGTGAATTTCACTGTGAAATCCACCGTCACTCACTGAATATGTTGTTGTGTATTTAGGTAAACAACGAAACCAAAGTGAATATGTTGTTGTGTATAAGGGTACAGTAAACAACGAAGCCTTTACCCAAGCTATTGTTTTAACAATTAGACAATAATTAAAATAAAATGGAAAACTATGAGTCCCTTTCAATAAATCAAACTTTCATGCCAAATAATTAGCAAATTTTAGGTGTTTTTTTTCAGTAAAGTTTAAACAGCATTAAACAAACAATCCTGTAAAATGCTCAACTGGTTAAAATAATGCATAAAAATATCCAATATCTCATGTATTAGTCCAAATAATAATGACGTCTGGCAAGGCTATTTTATTTTTTTTCTGGGACGCCTTCCTTAGACGTTCGTAGGAAGGCTTCGTAAGAAGGCGTCCCAGAAAAAAATTAACATAGCCTTGCGGTCATAAGAAGGTGTCCCAGAATAAAATTTAAAAAGCCTTGCCAGACGTAATAATTATTTGGACTACCGTAACGGTTACTCATATATATATCATTAAAAATAAGCCAAAAAAGTCATTTAGTTGAGAAAAATAAATATATACAAAATGTACATGAACACCCAAAAATGTGAAAGTTAGTATTAAACTCTTTTTGCTTAAATACTGAAAAAAATTCTGGCAACCCCTTTCTTATTTTTACTCTTTTTGCTTAAAATACTGTTAAAATATATATTTAACATGGGTGACGAATTGACTATATCCAGTGTCGATTTAACCAGGTGCTTATTTGTCCAGGTGCCAATTTAACCAGGTGCCGGTTGACTAGAATTCTTTGACAAATGTTTGAAATTACCTGAGTTTCATTAGACCTTTGATAACAGTAACACAAAGATTTTGTGGGAGAAGGGGGTTCAGACTATGTGGTATCAGGTCTGTTCGCACCCAATACATTTTCACACCCTACACGTTCGCACCTCGCACGTTCACACCCAAGGTCTGTTCGCACTCTACTCATTCGCGCCCAATTTTAATTCAAATTCAAGTTGAATAATTGGAAAATCATGATTGTTGTTTTAAATTGCAATAACAATACGCTATTCAAAACATGATTAAGATTTATTCAACACAAACACTCCCCAAGGGTGACTGGGGAATAGAAATATGGTCACTTGGTCTTCTCCCGACCGGCAGTAAAACGCTTGCTGAAGTGGGGTGTCCGTTTGGCTGTGCGGGATGTATCAAGTTCGCAGTCATGTACGGTCAGAAGGGGGACGTTAAATCTGATGCCCTTTTTAAAGAGAGTGCCACGCTCTTTGCACGTTAAGAACCCTTGCAACAACTCTTTAAGGGGTCCGTAGGTGGCCTGTTGCAAGGCCAAATTTCTGTTCCTATCCAATATACCCTCTTTTTCCGGTGGCAGTCCAAATTTCTCCGACCATCATCCCAGATGGCCTCTATTGTATCAACATACCTATTGTATTTATTGTGAACTTGTTCTCGTCCTGAATATGCATGAAATATTTGCCACTGGACGTTAAGCAACCAACAATCAATCAATCAATCAACACAAACAAAAATGCTGTCTCACTTTATTTTAAGACAATGACAACAATTATACTTATAAGAAAACACTTGCTTACAGAGTTATTAAACACAAAACCAATTAAGATTGGGTGCGAACATGTAGGGTGTGAAAGTGAAAGAGGGCGAACATGAGTTGGGCGCGAACGGACCCGGATTCAGACTATGTACCATTGAGAAATATACAAGCCTTTCTACGGTATTCATTTGTACAATTCAGGTAGTCTTGACCTATTCATTTGTCTTAAAAAAAAACAGCCAGTTTTCACCTTCACTTCACACACACACATATACGAATATCAATTATTTGCTTACGAGACATGTTGCATTGTTAAACTAATTACGGTATGTGAAAATCAAGACTTGCATAAAAACTATCCCAATATTAAAGACAGTGGCGTCATTTTTCTTCAGAGCTTTCAGCTCTTTGATTAGTTGATGGATATAAACTCATCTGAGATTATGGAAAATATGCAGTTCCTTTCTGTAGCATATTAATCTATTGTAATAAAAATTCATAATATCTAATAAGATTTGTAGATTTAGCTAACAAGGTCCTTATATTTGTATAAAGTAACATTTGTTTATAGTGGAAAGTTGTTTTAACGTTAAATAAGCTACAATTAAAAATTGCTTGCTAGTCCCTCTCTGTGATTACCTTTACATAACTCTGGTTCATTTCCCAATCAATCTACCATGAAGGGAAGATAAGTAATACATATTTCAACCATAGTCTTTTTCAAAAATGATGAACGGTTCCTTATATTGGTATGTAATCATTATAAACGTTTCAAATTTATGAAATTATATTCGTACATCAATGTTTTTGATACACCAATAACAAAAACTGAAATATATTGAATTGATACATTTTGTAACTATTCAAAATTATATCAGAAACCTAAACTTAATTATAAAATAATGAACCTGTTAAAGGGAGACAATATACTCGCATAACTTTTTCGATGTGCACATAATACAGCAGAATGTCACTCTTGCATACAAATGGCACATCAATATAATTAATTAACTGTGCAATCGCGCTCCACCTTCAATGATGATTCTAAATTATAAATATAACCAAAAGTTGTTAATCTATAGATAGTAAAGACTAATGAAATCTAACCCACTGTTAAAATATTTCTTTGCATTTTTTTAAAACTTCCTCAGTAAAATGCCTGAGCCACTTGACTTTCATAGCTCATAATTAACGTTTTTATACAACCGCAAAAATTGAAAATTTTTTGGTCGTATATTGGTATGATGTTGACGTCGTCGTCGTCCGAATACTTTTAGTTTTCGCACTCTAACTTAAGTAAAAGTGAATAGAAATCTATGAAATTTTAACACAAGGTTTATGACCACAAAAGGAAGGTTGGGATTGATTTTGGGAGTTTTGGTCCCAACATTTTAGGAATTAGGGGCCAAAAAGGGCCCAAATAAGCATTTTCTTGGTTTTCGCACTATAACTTTAGTTTAAGTAAATAGAAATCCATGAAATTTTGACACAAGGTTTATGACCACAAAAGGAAGGTTGGGATTGATTTTGGGAGTTTTGGTTCCAACAGTTTAGGAATTAGGGGCCAAAAAAGGACCCAAATAAGCATTATTCTTGGTTTTCGCACAATAACTTTAGTATAAGTGAATAGAAATCAATGAAATTTAAACACAAGGTTTATGACCACAAAAGGAAGGTTGAGATTGATTTTGGGAGTTGAGGTCCCAACAGTTTAGGAATTAGGGGCCAAAATACTAGTAAGCATTATTCTTGGTTTTCGCACCATAACTTTAGTATAAGTAAATAGAAATCTATGAAATTTAAACACAAGGTTTATAACCATAAAAAGAAGGTTGGCTTTGATTTTGGGAGTTTTGGTCCCAACAGTTTAGGAATAAGGGGTCCAAAGGGTCCAAAATTGATCTTTGTTTGATTTCATCAAAAATTAAATAATTGGGATTCTTTGATATGCCGAATCTAACTGTATGTAGATTCTTAATTTTTGGTCCCGTTTTCAAATTGGTCTACATTAAGGTCAAAAGGGTCCAAAATTAAACTTAGTTTGATTTTAACAAAAATTGAATCCTTGGGGTTCTTTGATATGCTGAATCTAAAAATGTACTTAGATTTTTGATTATTGGCCCAATTTTAAAGTTGGCCTAAATCGGGGTCCAAAATTAAACTTTGTTTGATTTCATCAAAAATTGAATAATTGGGGTTCTTTGATATGCCAAATCTAACTGTGTATGTAGATTCTTAATTTTTGGTTCCGTTTTCAAATTGGTCAACATTAAAGTCCAAAGGGTCCAATATTAAACTAAGTTTGATTTTAACAAAAATTGAATGCTTGGGCTTTTCTGATATGCTGAATCTAAACATGTACTTAGATTTTTGATTATGGGCCCAGTTTTCAAGTTGGTTCAAATAAGGATCCAAAATTATTATATAAAGTATTGTGCAATAGCAAGAAATTTTCAATTGCACAGTATTCAGCAATAGCAAGAAATCTTCAATTGCACAGTATTGTGCAATAGCAAGAAATTTTCAATTGCCACTATTGCGCAATAGCAAGAAATCTTCAACTGCACAGTATTGTGCAATAGCAAATATTTTCAATTGCACAGTATTGCGCAATAGCATGAAATATCTAATTGCACAATATTGTGCAATAGCAAGAAATTTTCAATTGGAGTTATCTTTCTTTGTCCAGAATAGTAGTTGAATCAACTTAAATCATTGTTTTATACAATATACAATGTATATTCACTTTTACTACCAACTGATAAATTAAAACAATCTTTACCATTCAGTGATAACAAGCACTTTATTTTACATTTTAATATTTTATGATGTATTTAAATGAGTAGTTATTGTTGCAAACTCCATTAGAAATTTGAATTGAGATCAGTTTTAGAAAAAGGGAAAGGGGGATGTGAAAAAAAAAATGGGGGTGGGGGGTTAAATTTTTCTTATTTCAGATTTCATAAATAAAAAGAAAATTTCTTCAAACATTTTTTCAACAGCATAGTGAATTGCTCAAAGGCAAAAAAAAAAAAAATTTAAGTTCATTAGACCACATTCATTCTGTGTCAGAAACCTATGCTGTGTCAACTATTTAATCACAATCCAAATTTAGATCTGAATCCAGCTTGAATTTTGTGTCCATACTTGCCCCAACCGTTCAGGGTTCAACCTCTGCGGTCGTATAAAGCTGTGCCCTGCGGAGCATCTGGTTACACAATACATTGTATTTAAATAAAGTAGCTAAAGATTATTCGCTTATCAAAGGGTAAGAATCAATAAAAATCGTATGCTTGCACCATCTTACCCAAAAACAGATTTAATTAAGTTCTGAACATTTCGACATTTCTTCGTTAAAACTGGTTTTAGACAAATCACAAGTACGTGTTAAGATCCGACTAAATACCTATATCCCGATATCGTCGGGTAAATTTGCTACTTTCTGTTATGAGTTGATTTTGCTAATTAATGCAATTGGATTTAATCAAATTGATCTTTTCCACTTCATCAACTGTCTTCACAGAAGAGTACTACCGGTACTTTAAGCTTCACATTACACACACTACAATAAAAGTGCTTGTAAGCACAGTGGGAGGAAAATTAAATATTGCATAGGTTGTAGGTGATTTAACAGAAACTCTAGACAAAGGAAGATAACTCGAATTTTTAACAAGAGTGCACACACTGAAATGTCTTGCCTTTTTTACTTATCATTGATATTATGTTGATAGTCCTAAATATAAAGCTTTCTTACAACTGTCACATAAACTTAACATTAACCAAAAACTAAACATGAACAATGTAAATGAGGTCAAGGTCAGGGCAGACATGTACAGCTATCAATTCTTCCATACAACAAACATAGTTGACCTATTGCTTATAGTTTAAGGAAAACAGACCAAATCACAACCAGGTGCTCCGCAGGGCGCAGCTTTATACGACCGCAGAGGTCGAACCCTGAACAGTTGGGGCAAGTATGGACAAAACATTCAAGCATGATACAGCTCTGAATTTGGATTGTGATCAAATTTTTGACATTACATGGTTTTTTTTTACACAAAACAAATGCCAAGATTTTACAAATCAATTAAAGATTTCTTCTTTAAACTTTTTAAATCTAAAATTAAATAGTTGACACAGCATAGGTTTCTGACACAGAATGAATGTGGTCTAATGAACTTAAAAGGTTTTTTTTGCCTTTGAGCAAATCACTATGCTGTTGAATATTAATCCTCTCAAAAAAATGTTTGAAGAAATTTTCTTTTTATTTATGAAATCTGAAATGAGAAAAATTTAACCCCCCCCCTTTTTTTTCACATCCCCGTTTCCCTTTTTCAAAACTGATATCAATTCAAATTTCTAATGGAGTTTGCAACAATAACTACTCATTTAAATACATCATAAAATATTAAGATGTAAAAAAACTGCTTGTTATCACTGAATGGTAAAGATTATTTAAATTTATCAGTTGGTAGTAAAAAGTGTATATACGTTGTATATTGTATATAACAAAGATTTAAGTTGATTCTGGACAAAGAAAGATAACTCCAATTAAAAAAAATTCTTGCTATTGCACAAATAGGATATTTCTTGCTTACTATTCTGGACAAAGAAAGATAACTCTAATTAAAAAAAAATTTGCTATTTCACAATATTGTGCAATTAGATATTTCTTGCCATTGCACAATACTGTGCAATTGAAAAGACTTGCTATTGCACAATACTTAATATAATAATTTTAGATCCTGATTTGGACCAACTTGAAAACTGGGCCCATAATCAAAAATCTAAGTACATTTTTAGATTCAACATATCAAAGAACCCAACCGATTCATTTTTTGTCAAAATCAAACTAAGTTTAATTTTGGACCCTTTGGACCTTAATGTAGACCAATTTGAAAACGGGACCAAAAGTTGAGAATCTACATATACAGTTAGATTCGGCATATCAAAGAACCCCAATTATTCAATTTTGATGAAATCAAACAAAGTTTAATTTTGGACCCTTTGGGCCCCTTTTTCCTAAACTGTTGGGACCAAAACTCTGAAAATCAATACCAACCTTCCTTTTATGGTCATAAGCATTGTGTTTAAATTTCATAGATTTGTATTTACTTATACTAACATTATAGTGCGAAAACCAAGAAAAATGCTTATTTGGGTCCCTTTTTGGCCCCTAATTCCTAATCTGTTGGGTCCTTAACTCCCAAAATAAATACCAACCTTCCTTTTGTGGTCATAAACATTGTGTTTAAATTTCATAGATTTCCATTTACTTAACCTAAGGTTATTGTGCAAAAACCAAGAATAATGCTTATTTGGGCCCTTTATTGGCCCCTTATTCCTAAACTATTGAAACCAAAACTCCCAAAATCAATCCCAATCTTTCTTTTGTGGTCATAAACCTTGTGTCAAAATTTCATAGATTTCTATTAACTTAAACTAAAGTTATGGTGCGAAAACCAAGAAAATGCTTATTTGGGCCCTTTTTGGCCCCTTATTCCTAAAATGTTGGGACCAAAACTCCCAAAATCAATACCAACCTTCCTTTTATGGTCATAAACCTTGTGTTAAAATTTCATAGATTTCTATTTACTTTTACTAAAGTTAGAGTGCGAAAACTAAAAGTATTCGGACGCCGGACGACGACGACGACGACGACGACGACGACGCAGACGCCAACGTGATAGCAATATACGACGAAAATTTTTTCAAAATTTGCGGTCGTATAAAAACTTAACACTGAGCAATGAACCGTGAAAATGCAGTCAAGGTCAAATAAACCTGTGCGACTGACATAAAGATCATAAAATATTTCCATACACCAAATAAAGTTGACCTATTGCATATAGTATGAGAGAAAAAGACTAAAACTCAAAAACTTGACTTTGACCACTGAACCATGAAAATGAGGTCAAGGTCAGATGACACCTGCCAGCTAGACATGTACACCTTACAATCATTCCATACACCAAATATAGTAGACCTATTGCTTATAATATCTGAGATATGAACTTGACAACCAAAACTTAACCTTGTTCACTGATCCATGAAATGAGGTCAATGTCAAGTGAAAACTGTCAGACAAGTATGAGGACCTTGCAAGGTATGCAAATACCAAGTATAGTTATCATATTACTTATACATGTAATTAGAGAGAATTTAACATTACAAAAAATCTGAACAATTTTTTTAAAGTGGTTACTGAACCATGAAAATGAGGTCAAGGACATTGGACATGTGACTGACTTCGTAACATGAAGCATCTATATACAAAGTATGAAGCATCCAGGTCTTCCACCTTCTAAGATATAAAGCTTTTAAGAAGTTAGCTAACGCCGCCGCTACCGCCGATCACTATCCCTATGTCGAGCTTTCTGCGACAAAAATGGCTTTAACAATGACATCATATTTTAAGAACAGAAGATTCCTGCACCTTGCAAAAGTTATGTAGTTTTCTTGACAAGTGTAACATCATTTTGTGTC
The DNA here is from genome assembly GCF_965363235.1 of Mytilus galloprovincialis. Taxonomy (NCBI): domain Eukaryota; kingdom Metazoa; phylum Mollusca; class Bivalvia; order Mytilida; family Mytilidae; genus Mytilus; species Mytilus galloprovincialis. The sequence continues at coordinate 74,324,435 of NC_134843.1, forward strand.
TTGAGCATATATTACATCGATTATAATTCACGGAAATGTTCATGGATAGGATGTATACAATGTTATGATCAATGCACTATATTTTGTGTATCAATAAGGTAGTGATAATCCTTGAATGATTTAGATATCAAGTCAGTCCCAAAAGGTTTTGATTGCATTTCATGCAATCTTTACCTAAAAACTTGCTAGTGTTTTCATTCAATAACTTACCTGGTCCTCTCTAACTTTGATTGACAAGGATTTCTCTTCACTATGCTGAGCCAAGTATTAAATCTCAAAATAAAAGCTGATTTCAAGTAGACAGGTATGGCTGTTGATCCCTAAAGTGAGTGCGTTTTCCCATATATACCACTCAACTACTAGGTTATTTCCAAACAATAACTTGCAAGTTTTTTGCACAAAACTCAATTTGCATTCTCTGAGCAATTGCTAACAAGATCTACTAGAAATAATTTTACAAGGTCTTTTCTCATCAAAACTTTTCCTCCTAATAACAACTTTCTTCAGATAAATAGTTGATTCTCCTCAAAAAGATAATTAACCAGCTCTCCTCTGAACAATGAATTACAAGCTCTGCTCAAAACAATGAATTACTATCTCCCCTCCAAACAATGAATTACTGGCTTCTTTTTTTGTTGTTTTTGACTTGTGAGTTTGAATGTTCCTATGGTATCTTTCTCCTCACTTGTACTAGACAGCATGTTTGGTCAGATATTTAATATACTAACCCATTAGGTAACAATCTGCTGAAGTACATGTAACCCTTCCTGAACTCGTTATTCCAATTCTGAGCCAAATGTCATTTGATATAAATTCCAAATGTATTGTACTCAACAGTGCAACAAATACAACTGTTCAGAAATTTCTACTGATTCTGTCCTAGGGTTGAACCCAAGACCTCTCTCATTTTAGGCAGTGTTTATGTCACCCATTCCAATTGAAGATAAAAGAGTCCAGATAAGAATTGACCTATTATTCTATCAAAAGTAAGGTATTATACCATATGACAAAGGATTAACAGCTTAAACAAGATGCTTAGTTGAAAAATAAAATCCAGATAAGTTTTCATGTTTTTATTAGATTTGATGTGTAGACATGTATTTCAACATTTATATCTGTACAAATTAAAATAATGTACATAATATGACTGGCATGCATAACCACTGTACAATAATAAATTTGGCATCTAAAAATTTGACACTAACAGACTGGGGACAAAAAGTCCCCAATACAGACATCACAAAATATATATTTAAATCTACATTTATAATGTAGTCTATTATAAACATTCTATATTACAGATCCTTACTTATATACCATATTCACTGATTAAATTTTGTTACATAATGTGCTTATTGCTTTTTTCAGTGTGTTTTTTTTTCTCACACCAATGATAGCAAAATAAAAAGTTTTTAAAAAAATTGCTGATTACCAATGAATACAATTCGTTACATCATATTACCACGGTAAAAAAATCTTCCAGCATGTGCTTCTTATTTACAAAATATTTTGATCTATAAAATGTCAAATTTTCACTTTCTCTGTAAATTTAATCAACAACCTCCCAAACTTGACCAACGATAGTAAACAATTCGTCAACCCATTTTAAAATCTACAAAATTACAAATTTTATAAAATTCACAATGTGTTATCTTAATAATTCCTTTATATTTCAGTTGCCATATTTTTTTTACATAACAATAAGTTTTGATATGATTCATCTATCCTACAAAACAAACAACAAATAACATTGTTTACCATGAATTATGACTAGATTGTTACAAAGATTAACAAAGTACCCTAATAAGACTTGGGTCAGTTTGGATGGTTTCTTCCTTTTAGTGATAATTAATTCATTCTTTCAGTTAAATTTTATATACTAACTGTAATAACCCATTTAGTTGCCATTCTTTTTTCGTTCTTGTTTCATATATTTTTTTTTTTAATTTTCATAACTAAATCAAAGCAATAAACCTAATATTGTATAGCAAACCTAGAAAAAAATTTAAAAAAATATTTTCCCTCATGGTGTCGATCACTTTAAGCTATATTTGCACTAGTGCATATATAAATATTGCATGCCTATTTTTTGTTCACTAGGGATATATCTTGTTGCAGTAAAAAATATTAAAATTCATTTATTCCCTTATATTTCATATAAAAATCCAGAAACATTTTCTTAATATAAAGGCATCAAAATTTGGTAATACTAATTTTTCATTCTTCATTTTTCAGACATTTCTTTCATTCACATGCCCCCTCCAAGCTGACCATGTTTATTAAATTGCAATGCAATTTTGTCAGTAAGAAATTTCTAGTTCTAAAGTAACAACATCTAAGTACTGTAAATTCAAAAACTGCTGCAATGTTTTTTAACATGGTAGAAAATTGATTTGGATTGGAATTTGTTTATCATATCTTACATTTTAGATTCTCATTTTATTGTTTGAAAAATACATTTTCTCAAGTCAAATTAATTAATTTCCCATGTTTTGTCTATAAATCAACAATTGCAAAAATAATTTCATGCAAAAATTTCTGAATTTACAATATATGAAATGCATATGATGTTGATAAAGTTTTATTTTAACATGATTGATATTGCCTAGAATAAAATCTTTAGTTGCTTTTTCAAATATTATACGAATTTCAATATCCTGGGAAAAGTCACCTTTTCACTATACCTATATATAAGAATGCCAATATTTGTGTAACAACAGTATAAAGTCTTAAAATATATATCTGCTTAAAAGAAAATCAGATATTAGAAAGTTGTAAAACATTAATCTAAAGGTGAAAGGTCAAGTAAAAGTAAGGTTACAAAGAGGCTGTAAAAATGTGACTATCTGTCATCAATAGATATTTACACATAGATTGATATTTACAAAAAGATTGCACTATCAAAAAAATAAAATACTAAAATATTACATTCAACAAGCAAGCAGATATAAAAGTTTTTTAAAATTCAGAATGTTTATAAAAATTAACGCTTACGATTACAAATCATAATATGAAATCTAAAAAGCATAATTTCTCAGAATAGAAACTTTACTCGGTTCTAATATGGTGATATTTTCCATTTTGTGAGAATTCTGAAAATGAGTGGATTTCCAGAAACTCTTGATTCAATAAGAATAAATATAAAATGTTTTACATACCAAAAATTGTCTTCTTATAAAAAAAAAAAAGAACATATGATGAAAACATATTCTTATAAAATAAAATTACTGTGTGGTTTTTATCAATTGTTTTTAATAAATAACAATATTTTATTTCCCTTGTGAAATAATTATTGCAATTTTTCATCATCTTCAGTCTGTTTATAAATTGATTGTTAATGCTTTTACTATCATCTCAATACCATCAACCAGTTAGCAATACGTCTGCTTTTTTGTAAAGTGAAAACGAGAATAAAATTTAGATAATAAACTTTTTACCAGTATTCTATCACTTTTCTATTCCATATAAATCTAAATAATTGAAACTACAAGAAAAACAGTTTTGGCTACAGATCATACAGAATTTTAGAAAGAAATGCTTGACTTCTACATTCACAACAGTATCTTTAACTAATACTGTAAAGTTTACTGACAATCACTCATTAACTTAATCAAAAATTTATGGAAGCCATATCTATCACAGTTTTTTTAAAGTTTAATGCACCAGAAAAAAGTTCTTTCTGTCAGCTCGAAACACCTTGACCTTGAGTAAATAAATAGTGCTACATTGGTTTCTATGGTTACTATTTTAATATACAACTTCAATAAATTGGAATATCTTTAAGTATATAGACAATAAATATGAGCACTATATCTTCTGTATATCACATTATCGTCAGCAGCGTAAGTCAAAACTACAGGTCAAAATTCATTTTAATCCAACCTATACATAAATAAGATTTTAAAATATTGAAATTTACAATTAAATCTGAAATTTAGTGAAAGTCATACCTTCACAAATTATTAGTCTCACTAAATTTGCAGTGCCTATTTCACTTTAGTAATTAAATTCATAGCAGGTGATCCAAGGAAAATTGAAATTCCATCCATAAGAAAGACAAAAAGTCCCCTTCTTAAACAGATTAATATATAAATTCATTTCATAGTTCTAACATGGCAAATTTAAGTTAATGTAAACTAGACAATGATTTATGAATAAATTTAAAAATAATTAAGTGATATTTTTTTTTGAAAGACAACAACAATGTTTTAAAATATCCATTATTAAGTTAACTATTTATTCACTGAAGCTACATGCTCCCATTGGCTTCTCTCCTCTCAACACCAAGAGACTGTAGTTTCTTCAAGAACATCGGTGAGGAACCTTGTCGTCTCAGCTTAGTTGGACTTTCACTTCCTTCCTCATCGCCATTTACATCAAGTGCCCCTAAACTTCTCTTGCCCAGAAACGATGGTCTCTTATCACCCATCTTTATCATGTTGTTTATTGCACGCAGATCCTTCAAAGAGGCAAAACATTTTATCAATAACATGTACCAAAATGTTTACCATGAATTTCTGATAAAAGTGATGATTTTTTTCCCATTGTTAATTATCCATTTTTAGATGGCGACGTTTTTTTCTCTCGCTGTGTTGAAGACCCATTGGTGGCCTTCAGCTGTTGTCAGCTCTTTGGTCGGGTTGTTGTCTAATTGACATATTCACCATTTCCATTTTCAATTTTATTTATAATTTTTTGTAGAATATTTAGATTTAGTAAATAAATTAAATTAATTTTATTTTACACTATTGGAAAACTTTTTCATGATTAATTGTTGTTTGTGTAATGTCCAGTGGCAATTTCATGTCTCTTCAGAACAAGAACAAATTGAACAATAAATCACAGAGAGAAGTTCTGACCGATGATGGATTGGAAATTTGAACTGCATCTAAATAAATAGGACAGTAATATGGATGTGTGGTAGATGTTTATGGGTCATAAACTCTTAGAAATTCTATTGAATTACTTGTATATTTTGCACACTCTGGATTCATTTTTATTCGTTGGATATCAATTTTCGTGGATTTCATTGGTTTAGACAAACACTGAATTGAAATGTGCAACGAAATACAAATGTTCTATAGACTTGTATGTAGACTTTGGCAAAACCACTAAATTAAATATCCATAAAAATGCTATGTTTACTGAATCCATGAAAATTGATACCAATGAAAATAAATATATCCACAGTAGGTAAGTTGCTTTACAAAACAGTCTGCTTTACCTTTATCAAGCGTTAGGGAAAAGATTTCATCATGTAATAAAACACCTTTATCAAGCATTAGGGAAAAGATTTCATCATGTAGTAAAACATTAACTCTCTATATATGTTAATTGTTCAATCTAATTTTCTTAGGTAGGATTTTTGTTATTGCCTAAGAGATGCAAGATAATTTTTTTTACATACCTTTGCCGGACTTCGGTTAAAACAATAATGCATTCTCCCTGTAGCAGGAGTTGCTTTCAGGTTAATCTGTTTGTGTGGAGATATGTATACTGGATATTTCGAGGATACTCGTCTTGGTGACAATGTCTGAGGTTTCATCATCGGTAAGGGAGACAAAGCTGGACAATCCTAAAATGATTCATTTTACTTGATTTGAAAAAGCCATACAAAAACGGATAAAACATTTTTCATTTGTTTTTCATGATATATTTTCTACTCATGCAGCAACTCAATTTTTCATTTTTTTTAAAATCAGTAAATATTTGTTAATTAACAAAAATATTCACTAGTCTATTTCATAAGGGTGAAGGTAAAATTTAACATATATTGAAAGTTAAAAAAAAACCAGGTGATGACATAGAATTAAAGTATATAACTAAACAGAAATAACGGAAATAATCCAAATATCAAGGATAAATACTGTTTCAAAATGTTTAACCATCAATTATTTGCCCTGAAGTATTCAAGTAAATTACTTACCCTAGAAGGAACTGTAGCTGAAAATCTCTTTGCAAAACTATTCAATCTTGATATATAAATCTGCAAAACATAATAGCTACACATGTAAACATTTTCCTTATATTATATAAGACATTTTGGCTTAAAAAAGTTCTAAATTTGGATTGTGATTGGATATTTGACACAGCATAGGTTTGTGACACAAAATGAATGTGGTCAAAGAGCTGAATCAAAGAACCCACTAAATATTTTGTTAGAATCGGCATATCAAAGAACCCCAAGAATTAAACTTCTGATAGATTAAAACTAAATTTGGTATTACGGAATTAATAATGAAAATAAATACCGGTTTAGGTTATGCATTTCAAAGAACAAAATATATATTTAATTCATGTTGAAATCAAACACAGTTGGACCAACTTTGATTTTTCCCCCAAAAAAATGACATTTATCAATGTCTTATAAAAATCTATAAAACTCAACTGTAAGTGAAGATATAATCAACCATTGCTGTTCAAAGGGAAATAACTCAATCACACATAATACATACCACTTTCAACTATTAGAAAGAGATATAACTCAACAATGAGAAAAGCTTAAATCATGAAAAGTTTAAAATTAAACTTGACCTCCATATAGTCACAGGAAACTACATATCTAACTTTGAAAAATTATGTCAAAGCATTTTCATCTTAATGAATGGACACTGTTTTGCAGCCGCCGTTCGCTGTTCATCCCCAAATCAATATCCAATTTTCCTTCAGACATTTTTATTCAAATCACAATTTCATGTCTAATTTTTCATAATGTGTATAAATATAATAAATAGACGTGACAATAACATTGTTTTCAAAAATAAGAATGAAACCTTGACAATAATATTTTAAAGAAAAAGGCCTACAAAATTTGTATTTCAAAGATCATGTTTTAAAGAGAAGAAAAAAAATACTGTAAGGCTGTCCAACTTTCCATACCTTGAACGAAATTAACATCATACAGATAAAACAGCACAAGAATGCAAGTTTGAAAGTTATTTTAAAAGTTTACCTGATTGTAAAACATAATGAGATCCCCTCTTTCCTCCTCAGCCTCAGACCCTGACCCTCCCAAAGTCAGGTGGATTGGCGTAGGAGGATGACTCCCAGGGTGAGGCACAGGTAAAGTGCTTGTGGACCTTATCAAATCTCGGTTTTCTGATTTTTCTGCAAAAAACAAAGAATAAAACTTATTCTATTACTGTCTTTTGGTATGTATAACGCGCACATTTATACCCTAGGTCATGTTTCTTGTAAGAGGAGTGCGTGTTATACACGACTACAAACAATTTCTTAGTCTTTTTTTTTCAGGTCCAAACTCCGACAAAGAAATTTTAAAGTGAAGTGAAGAGTACAGAATATTTTTGCTAAAACCTCAATTGTTTTGATGTTTTACATATTATAATTGTAATACATATCGTATTGTTCTTGATTTGTCATGTTTTATTCAAATAAAATTCATTTTATATCTTTGTTGTTACGTTTATTGTGTAAATTTGTCCATCTGTTTTGCAATCTGGAAACTTGCCAAGTCCTAATAAAGACACAATAAAGCTTTTACTATCGATTAAATTAAGCCTCTGTGTTCCTTGTTGTCATAACTTACTGTTCTTGTATGTGTTCATCATAGAGAGTTGAAGAAAAGTGTATGAAAATTGAATAAACCACGCTTGTTTTGAAAAGATAAACCACCATTTTTTCTACATCGATTAGACCCGTTGATTGAGGTGTGATAATCCGGATTAACAGCTAGAATCATCAAACAAAAAATAAAATCAATGAGATTTTAACAATTTATTACAGCACTAATGACATTTATTATAATTATTAGACTGATTCGTAATTATTTTATTGTTGATTCAGAACAATAATTTGGATATTTAATCTTGTCCTTGATACTCAAACCATTTATTAAATTTGGATTAAAATATTTATCTCAATCTAATAAAATTCTTACTCATTTGTTAGAATACTTTCAATTTTATATTAATTACGTATTCCGTACGGAATTCTCCGACATTGGTGTCTATTTAAAAAACTTCCTGTTTGTCGATTTTGGAGCTGTAACTTTTCAGAAAATGTCGGAGTATTATATGACCAATAAACTTTTTTTCTCTCGTTTCTTGGGACAAAAAGGGGGTGGCACTATACATACCAAAATACAAAACATGTGGGTTCTTAAATACAAGTACTAAAAGTTTTACATGTAAGCAATTTTAAAACAGAAAATTTATATTTTCAAGGTAAATGTTTGAATCTTGTACCAATTTAATATGTAGCTTGAAAAATAGTTCCTCTTCTGAAGTAGTGAGCAGGGGCATTGTGAAAACATCTTGCACATTCAGGATACAACAAAATAATGCAAGTGACGCTTTATTATAACTATTGACATCATCTGATCAAATATAGTTGTTTTTTAGGTGTGCATATACTTTTCCAAACTAATATACAAGTACACTTAAAAGTTGATGTAAAACAAGGATAATCTACAAATTTTATAATATATACAAATATTGTTGTAGTTTGTAGAAAAACTTGTTTAATGAAAAATTTGTTTTTATTTTCTGAATACCTTGTACCTTAGTGCAATTCGAACAAAATTAGTAATATGTATGGGAACTTTTCAATTTACACTAACATTCGGCCAAAATAAAGGCTTTATTGCTCCTAATTCACTGTAGATTCATAATTTTCTTTACTACTTTGTAACCCAAAACTTGAAACAGTTTCCACAGAATAATAATAATAAACACAATAGTCAATCAACCATCTGAAGTTGTTCTTACCTGTCGTACCTGTATTATTTGTGGGCGATGATGAGCGACTGGCACCATTTTTACTACCATCACTTCCACCTGATGTGTGTCTACGTCGACCTGTCAACAACACACTTCTGTAAACCTGTAATGGAAGTTGATGGTTCATTGTAAGATAATGTAAATATCATCACAGTTAACTAATACAACAATAAATTTTCATAATTAATCTATCAGTTTACTTTTCTTCAATCTTAAAAATGTTCACCTCTCTCAGATTTTAGAAAGATATATGGACAAAGAAACTTCGTACTTATCTTGCTTGTTGATATAGATTTTTTTAATGCTTGCTCAGAAGATTAACAGTGCCAAGGAATAAATCCTTCCACCAACACATTTTCTGTGTCAAGAGTTCCAACTGCAGTGATAAAATTAAATATTCAATTGTTGCATTAATTACTTGACTTACATGACTTTGTGCCTGTGGCTGCATTCTATAACATTTCATTATATTCTGGAATGACTGAGAGTTCCCTGTAACCTGCAAAATACCAAGCAAAACATAATATTTTCAGTTCAGTGATAACCTTAAGCAGCCACAACAGAGGAATAAATGAAGTAAAAGCTTTATTGATTGATTGTTGATTGCTGAAAATCTAGTCGTAAATATTTCATACATGTTCATGTTTTATTCCAATGGAAAAATATTTCTCAACCTTAATATTTCAAATCTTAAGTGAATAGGCAGATACTTTTTATTCATAATAAATAGACAGTTTATCTCCCTTTGAAAAGTACTTTTGTGTGGTTACTATTTTTACAAATGCTGGTTGGTTATAAGCAATCACTTCATCATCAATTATCAGAAGATTGACAAATTTTTGCCTTCTTTGTTATACTTTTAATAATAACTGATAATTTAAACATGACCAGGAAAATTTCATCATGAAGGAACGGCTTAATTTGGAAAAAATTCCACTTATAATTTACCACATTTAGTTCAGGCAATCAACTTATTGGTTGTTGATTTTTGACTGACAATTAACACTGGGTTAACTATTTCTTTTTTAAAAAGACAGTCATTTCTGTCCTATAACTGACCACCAAAATTCCAAGGAAAATAACTGACCTTTGACATCACATATATTGCACACATAAGAATTTGGTCAATGTGATGGTCAACAATGAGATCAGTGTGATTCACAAGTGTATGTTCAAAACAAGTCCATATCTTTCTCCTAAGGTCATCCTCTTCTTCAATATGTAACCTCTCACATAAGTCTCTTAATCTCACAGATGACATATGATATAACTGCAATATAAACAACAAACTTCAAATTAATTCAGTTCAAGAACAAGAAATTTCTATCAAAATTTTAGGTCTATACTTTGGCGTGAACCTGAGAAGGAGGGAAACACTGTTGAACGTATACTTGTATGTGTGTAGTTCATGGTGTTCCAAAATGTTTTTTTCTTTTGTTTGTATGTATACTAGACTGTTCTTTTTTTTTGTTAATGTCTTATATTGAATTATGTTATGTGCCTTGTGAGCATAAAACTTCTTCTTCAGAAAATTAGGTCACTGCATTGAAATATGATATATGTTATTGTCAGAATTTTCAATCTTGTCAAATAATAATTCATTTAAAATTAAAGCAACTAATTTACCTTTCTAAAGAAGAGTGCCAAAGAACCAGTTTTCTTAGGTTTCTGTGACTGATTCCCTGTCTGATTTGTAGGTGCTGTGTTCTGGTCCTGTTTATTTGTATTGTTTGAGGTCCTTACAACAGTAGTATGTAGAGGTATCAGTATCTGAAAAAGCAATAAAACAATAACATTTGAGATACAGCAAATACCAACATCAATTCAAAGATGAATCTACAGTATACATTATACATTATAAAATACATTTCTTGCTACAATAACTATCTTACCCTCCCAAAGAAATCAAATATGATGAATTCAGTTTAGGTCTGTGTACTAACTGCCTGAAAACCTTCTGCAACAAGACTAATAAATTTTCTTTCAGTGTTTTTGTTTTTTTTTCTAAAAACCTCATTTCAATTAATAACTTATTATGTATCTCATATTTCATTTTTATATAAATGTGACTGAAAATTACTGTAAAAATCTGTATTTATAAATATATTTACCTGTCTGCCATCTTCCGTCTGTGCCTGTTGGAATGCTATTACTGTTTGATTGTCTTGGTTGCCTGTCTGTGTTGTGGCAGAACTTGTACCTCCACCTGCTCCAAACAGCCTCCTTTTGGCACTCCCTGGTGATGGGGAACTAAATCTGTCAGCAGCTGATGGTCCTGGCGGAGACTGAGGAATTTCTGTAATTTAAATATATGTAGTTACTCTGTGAGAAGATTTAATATGAAAGCTAAAAAAAAAATCTTAATTTCCTCAATAAATGTTTCATCATTCCTAGTGAAACATATTGTCTCAAATTGTGTTTTCGACCGTCTTACGTTTTCGACCTAATTCTACCTTCACTTCCTGCATGCTGCGCATGCCTGCATGATGTCATATTCGGCTGCTATACTTAGTAACAATAGCAAATGATACCACGTGTGGTGAAGATTTTTCAAATAAAGTTATTATAATTAAGTATTCACGTTTTTTTATTTGATATTACATTTTTGTACCCTTTCACTAATACTTGTTTTACCTTCCAAAAGAATCGGTCTAAAATAAACAAATTTTCTAAACTTATGGCAGAGGTCTTTTTGCACGCAAAGTTAACTTCAAGGTCATTAAGTCACATGACTGTCAGGTGGTTAGTTGTAATACTTAAAGTTAATTTGAATACGGAAATATGTATGCTCGTTCCAGCTTTTTACCGAAAAAATAAAATATTAGTTAATTTTTATTTACAGAAAAAACAGTCTATCAGTGGCAATTACAGACAATACTCACCAACCTAACTTCACAATGCATTAACCAAAGTATTTAACAAAACATGAATGTATACATGACCGTGCAAGGCTTCCAAAGTGCCTCATTCTGAAATGTGTACAATTTGATCAAAATAATATTTTATATCTTATAGTTGTATATTTAACCATTTAATTCATTAAGTCATAAGTTTGATCGCCTGTAACACTTTGATATAAACTTGGGTATCAAATTTATAACCAATTCTGGATTTGTACGACATGTCGTTTCTGACTTTTGATCTCTTTTTTTTTTTTTTTAGATAGGTCGAAAACATAAGACGCTTGTTTTTGTCAACAAAGGTGCCATCGAGCTAATGAACTCAAATTAAAAAATAAATTAAAAATCAAAATATATTTCTGATACAATTAATTTAGGCACAAGTATACTAGTGACTCTCAAAATATTAGGTATGTCTATGTTCAAACATATAAAAGGGAAATTCGGAAAAATATGTTCGTAGGTCGAAAATACAATACACCAGGATACTAAATTAAAATCATCAATTAGGTTGTCATTATTTTCTTCAAATGTTTAAATATCTTTCTAGTGACTTAAAATAATGTCATATTCCAACCATTTCAAATACTTATTTCATTATGGTGGTTGCTTATTAACATAATTCTTCAATATATTCTTGTTCATATCAATCTTTGGTAGGTTTCCAAGGAAATATTAATTTCTTCAAACAATAACTGATTACAATAAATACTTAGAAAATTGATAAATAAATTCTTAATGGGGGGAAAACGCATTACCATTCAATTATAGACATCTATTTTTGGAAAAAAAATTGTTATTCGGTTGCGGTTTCCATGACATATGTATTTAAAATCATGATTATAATTAAGCATAATGAAATAACAACAGAACAAACCTTTTCTTCCCCCATGACCTTCATCAACCAATCGTTTTACTGCAGGATGTTGCATCACTTTATTCCCTGAACTTAAATTGCTGTCTATCAAACTTGGCAAGATAACCTATATTCAAAAAAATAAATGTGTGATAAATAAGTTTATAGAAATGTGCGTGTAGCTTTTCCTTTTCCTTTCTTTATCGATTTTCAAAATATCAAATTATAACTATTCTTTGCCATTTGTGAGTGTTGTATGTTTGGTTTTTTTTTAAATTTTAGTTCATATTTATGTTCCAGAGTTTAGTTTGAAGTCCATTTTCGCTGAACTAGTATACATTATTGTTAGGGAGAACCTGAAGTCTGCCTCCAAGTGCAGGACTTCCTAGCTGTGATGAAGACACATTAGTCAGGGCCGTAACTAGGGTTCGAATTCAGGGGAGGCAGGGGTTTTGGGGCCGCCGATTGAGACCCATTAGAGAGGGGGGTTGGGGGCGCAGCCCCCCGCCGATTTTTTTCTCTCAGTCAATGGATAAATATGACCCGTTTTCCTTACTTTAAGAAACATCAGTATTGCTTGAACCTGGAAGCAATTTTTATGCAAAACAAGCTGAGATTACTGTTCGGGTGAGCCAAGGCTCTGTCATGAAGGCTGTACTTTGACCTATAATTATTAACATTAAATACATTTTGACCGCAGACTTTTTTTCTCAATATGGCTAAAAATGACCTGTTTTCCTTCGATTTCCTTAACTTTAAGAAACATAAGTATTGCTGGATCCTTGAAGCAATTTTTATACAAACAATTAATATCTGTATTTAAAGATATTTTTGTTAGAAATCAAACTGGTTAGTTAAAAAAACATATAAAGCAAGATAATAGAAAGCAAGATTTTTTTTTTTATCGAGAACCGTGAATTTTAATATTGTTGAATGTCCATTGTTGACATGTATATAACTACAATAAGGGACTTTCTATACTAGTATATACTTAGTATAGAAAGTCTCTGCTACAACGAATGGGCGTGTTTAACTACTTAGGCATAATGCCATTAATGACCATAATGTTCTCGTACGATAGGGAGACGGTAAAAAAAACCCGACCCAACGGCTGATTCAGCCGGTAACGAATTTCCGATAAAATAAAAGATTCATAATACAAAGGAAACTTCCTCTGCTTAATTGAGCCCCTAAATAAATATGAATAGTTAGTTAAGTTTTATTCAAAACTGTCGAGGGCAAAGTTTCATATGTGTTTTCATTCGAATACTGAATAGCAGGTCGACGGACGGCTACACGAAAAAAAAAAGTAAAACAAATACTGAAACGGTTCACTTTCGATGAAAAATGCGAAAAAAGACAGATATATATCACGTATCATGATTACACCGTTCAAACTGTAAACTAGTGTTAAGAATTGAATGCTTCTTTTTGTAAATTTATTGGGGTGTAAAAGCGTTGACCGAAGTACATTTTGTATGAAGCGCGGAAGCGCTTCATTCTAAAAATGTACGCACGGTCAACCTTTTACAACCCTATAAAGTTACAAAAAGAAGCATTCAATACTTATAATTACATTTTTTAGCTATGATCATGAAAACACGAATTTTATATATTTTATTATTTAATTCACCTGTGCACTTTATTGTTGGAGCACGTGTTATCATGAATGGAAAGTTGTATTGAGCAATGCAACTGCTTACGAAATAACACGTGATGTGCAGTTAGCCAATCAGAATAAAATATTATAATGAAACATACATCTAATGTAATTATTTGTTTATAATATAAATTCAACTCGAGTTCTTCGTGTACATATTGTCAATATATCATTTTATTACTTCAAAAAAAAAAATTGGTGTAGAAAATTCAGGGGAGGCAGTTGCCTCCCCTGCCTCATAGGTAGTTACGGCCCTGTTAGTGGCCTTGGATAGCTCTTTGGTCAGGTTGCTGTCTCTTTAACACATTCTCAATTTAATATCCATTTGCAACTCAATACATTGATAAAAATGATTAAAACACAATATAAATATATATCAAAACTTAGAATATAGTGTCCAATAGTGTGCTCAGTTACAACGAAACAGATTTTTTTAAGAATAATAAATTGAAGGACTGTTTGCCTTAATATGTGTAATTTTCAAATTGTACTATTCAAAATGTTCACTGCAATCAAAGAATATAAACACCTCTTCACAAACTGGTACTCCGTTGTTTTCTTGGATAGCTGTCCACAGAGGGGAATCCCGTTTCCAGGCATGACTTTCCAGAATACATTCTTCTACCTATTATAAACAATAAAATAAATCAAGATATATAAAATACTACATATTGCAGTAAATAATTTTTTTATAATTTAAGGTTTGTGGACAAAAGGAAAGTTTGTACTTTAATAATTATACACAAGGTTCTTTCCTAAACCATGATTTCCACATCATTTGTACCAGAAGAAATCATAATTCATAAGAAATAATAATTCTTTTAATGTAATAAGTAAACAACATAACAATTTATAGAAAAGATTAAACTGGGGAGTCTCTGAATCCTCTCGAATTATTTCTTTTTTGATTGTTTATTGCTAAACGTCAAGTGGTAGATATTTCATGCATGTTCAGGACAATCAAGTATTAATTTTATGATCATTAATTTATTTTCTTCATCCTAACACTTATGTCATATTGTAACTATTAAGTTTTCTCCAATCAATACAAATATTGCAATATTGCAGAATTCATCTTCAAAGAGATATCAAGCAGTTGGCATAACAAGATAATATGAGATTTTGTCAATTGTATACTATTGATTTACTTCATTAGGCCTTCCTTGTGCACATCAATTTTGTGTAAAATTATACAATGACATTTTTATTTTTGATGTCAACTCACATGGTTAAGATGTTTGACTACATCTCTTGAAAGACCATCTTCAGCACGTATAATAATCTCCACAACTCGGTAAAAATAATAAGGACAAATATCAAAGATTTCTACAATCCATGGAAATTTCCTGCAAATATATTGAAATAAGAATATTTACAGCTAATTTCCTAATGCATGTAGAGCAAGATTTTGGTTAGCTTGCTTGCTTTGTTTGTATTTTGTACAATTATAATGGGATAACGTCCAATTAAATTTAAATATAATATATACAGGTTTAACTATGCCTATATATATTGTTTGAAGATGTCAACCCTTTTAATTGCAAAGCTTGAATAAACATTTATACAAACAAAGCAAGCAAGCAAACCAAAGTTTTACTCTACAAGCATTAAGAAATCAGCTGTAATCATCTCATTTTTTTTTTTTTTATTATCCCAAACGACCTACAGACACATGAACTGAGATAGTTATAAACAAAAATATGAAGTAACACTACAAGACGGACCTTATATATTATATATATATATATATATATTAAGATCTTCTGATCAAGCATTAAATTAAGCTTATGTAAATATTACGGTTACTCTCATCAATATATCAGGAATACTCGGAACATTTGGGTCTTTTTCCCTATAAATTTCAACTTTCGTTGAACCCCAAGATTCCTGCTGTATTGTGTATAAATACATCACAGTGATGTCAACTAAGTGTTTACAAAATCATATAAGTATTTGAAAATATAGAACCATATAATTATAATTTATAAGACAAAATTTGTTCAGAAGTGAAATGAAACTGGGAATGATAAGTGTAAAATATGCGGACAAACAAAAGTAATTCTAAATGGTCAAGCCATATTTTTTTAGGGTGTATGTTAAGTCCTTTTAAGTCATATAGCTTACTGTACTGTATATTTTTTGCTCATTGTTGAAGCAGTATGGTACCCTATAGTTGATACCATCCTTGTCCTTGGCCCTATATTGGACTAGTTATCCGATATGTAGTAAAACCACATCTCCTTATTTTAATGAGAGATATAGAATTTCAAGGTTGAAATATGACCTAATATATTGTAATGAAAAGGCCCTGAAATACCTCATAGGCGTTTATGGTATTTTTTATGAATAAAATACAGGAAATATTTTAATAACAACTTACCTTTGTGAATTATAAGAAAATATAACAATTTCCAAACAGCAAGCAAATAAACATCTGTGAAAGGCATCATGTTCCAATAAATTCTGTAAATATATATTTAAACACTGGTATAAAAGGAACTTTCATTACACACTATTAATTTTTAAATAAATATGGTACATTCAAAAATTATTGTCTGCAAATTTATTATTCTTAACAATCAACACTACTGCCAGTTTAATCATTGTGAGTTCTGCCAGTTTAATCATTGTGAGTTCAGGAAATGATAAATACAAATAATGTCATTAAAATTTAGGATGCAACCTTTTTATTAATGCAACACCTATTATGTCTGCATTTTAACAATAATAACAACACAAAGCCCATACCGCATAGTCAGCTATAAAAGGCACCCAAACGACAAATGTAAAACAAATTCAAACCAGAAAACTCATGGCCTAATTTATGTACAAAATTAACATCATAAATTCGTTTACTACTGACACATGTACTAAATGAGGAGCCTCAAAGTCCTTGTGAAAACAGAATTGAACACTCCAGCAAGTGAAATATTTCACAATCATGGTCACCAGGTATTACAGAATGTACACTAAAAGTAAAATTCTCCCTTTTCTTAAGTTGAATGAATGAATAATCATCCAAGTAACAGACACCAGATATCTATAAACCTCGGACATGTTTTTTTATGACAATTTCATCTACAAATTTTGTGAATATTGTATGTAGGTGCTTATACTTACAAATATAGCCTCTTTACTACTTAATCTTCTCTTTTCTTGAGCTACAATACTTTCTAATATTTTATAATAAAGACTCTCTCCAAGCTGTAACCGTCTCTTGGCAAAGTCTATGTGGGCACCTGGATTTTCATCTGTTGGCTACAAAAATGATAGAACTTACATTTATATAATTGCAGTACCTCTTTCCTTCCACACAGTCTATGTGAAAAAATACTGTGGATCATTGTATTTCACAGGGTGTTCAATTATTGAGGATTGTATAAGTTAAAAATAAAATTAAATATTCAATGGCGTCTGGCCTTTGTTAGTCTTGTATGATTTTGAATTTTAGTTTCTTGTGTATAATTCGGAGTTAAGTATGATGTCCATATCACTGAACTAGTATATATATTTGTTTTTCGGGGCCAGCTGAAGGACGCCTCCGGGTGCTGGAGTTTCTCGCTGCATTGAAGACCCATTGATGGATGCTCTATGGTCGGGTTGTTGTCTCTTTGACACATTCCCCATTTCCATTCACAATTTTAATGATTTAGAAACTATCTATTGGATTGTATGCTGACTTTAGCTAAACCATGAAATCCTATATCCAAGAAAAAACAATTTCTCAACCCACAAAAAGTGGAAACCTAAGAATATGATTTCAAAGAAGCTAATATAAATTTAAAATTCTTTGCAAAAGATATGATGATGAATAAAAAGAAATGAATTTTATGCAACCTTCATTCTGTCAAGTCTGCCTTTTTTGCTGTTTGTTTTCATTTATTTCCATCCTTAAAAGTTTCTGTATTTCTTATATGTATATTCAGTGCATCTTGTTATATATCAACTTTTAAAGATCTGATAATGTATAGTAAGTAATATAACATATTTTATAAATATCAAGATCACCTGAACATATTGGTTACAGAAAACTTCTCCCATTTCTCGCACACGTGACAAAATGCCATCTATAGGATCTTTGGGACATTCACTGCAATATAAAAGATAATACAGATTAAACATCTCATAATTATATTTTATAATCTCTAATCTGAAATTGAAATTTTCCTCTTTTCAATTACAACATTTTTAATTAAGAAGAAATATGAAACATTTTTAAATAGCTCACTTGGAAAGGAATTTAGTAATGATTTAATTTGTTAAATAATTTATAAAGTAGCTGCCTTTCTTTTTTTTTTTTGATACCTGATTAAATCCTTTTCTTGGTTGTCCTGTCTGCTAAGGATTTATATTTTCTAGGCATAAAACAACATTTATATTTATGTATTATAAATTTGTTCTAATCAGAAAGAGATTGTGACAGCAAAATAAAATATCTAGTTCACCAATTAATTTCACAAAACAATTAAAATTGTACTTATTTGAGTGCAACTTAGATGCATTCCTACTTAATGTCCTAATGAACCTAATGACTTCAAAGTGGTTTTCTACATTTCTTGTGGTCTAAAACAATTTAAAAATGTTCAATCGTTTTTACAATTTAAATTGTTATAGCTTTATACTGGAAAGTGGATCCAGTCACGCTAAACATTTGCATATCAAGTGATCTTAGGAGTGATGGGTAAAGTGCCAAATACGTAAAATCATAAAATTCCACTTACAAGTGCATGCACATGTATTGTTCAACAATAAACAAAGAATTTAAACGAACAATGATCTGAAATTTGAACCTTCAATTTCAATGTACATAAAATCTGATGATTAAGTATAATATAAGTTTACCTTGATATCAGAAATAAACAATGGCTTTTATAATGATCAAAATTTTTCCACTTTTAAATTTTTTTTTTTAAAATATTGCTTCAAAAAAAGATCTCTGAAATTAAACAAAAATTTCTTTTCAGACTTGATCTAGCTAGTAGTTACAAACACATATTTGCTAATACAAATATACAAGAGTGCACACGCTGAAATGTCTCGCCTTCTATACTAGTCATTGATATTATGTTGATAGGCCTTAGTATAAAGCAACTGTCACATAAACTTAACATTAACCATGGTAACTAAACAAAGACCAATGAACCTTGAAAATGAGGTCAAGGTCAGATGAACCATGCCAGGCAGACATGTACAGCTAACGTTGCTTCTATACAACATATATAGTTGACCTATTACTTATAGTTTAAGAAAAATAGACCAAAACACAAAAACTTAACACTGTGCAATGAACCGTGAAAATGAGGTCACAGTCAAATAAAACCTGCGCGACTGACATAAAGATCATAAAATATTTCCATGCACCAAATATAGTTGACCTATGGCATATAGTATTAGATAAAAATACCAAAATTCAAAAACTTAAATTTGACCACTGAACCATGAAAATGAGGTCAAGGTCACATGACATCTGCCTGAAAGACATGTACACCTTACAATCATTCCATACAACAAATATAGTACACCTATTGCATATAGAATGAGAAGAACAGACCAAAACACAAAAATTTAACTATAACCACTGAACCATGAAAATGAGGTCAAGATCAGATGACACCTGCCAGTTGGACATGTACACCTTACAGTCCTTCCATACACCGAATATACTAGTCCTATTGCTTATAGTATCTGAGATATGGACTTGACCACCAAAACTTAACCTTGTTCACTGATCCATGAAATGAGGTCGAGGTTAAGTGAAAACTGTCTGACAGACATGAGGACCTTGCAAGGTACGCACATATCAAATATAGTTATCCTATTACTTATAATAAGAGAAAATTCAACATTACAAAAAATCTGAACTTTTTTTTCAAGTGGTCACTGAACCATGAAAATGAGGTCAAGGACATTGGACATGTGACTGACGGAAACTTCGTAACATGAGCATCTATTTACAAAGTATGAAGCATCCAGGTCTTCCACTTTCTAAAATATAAAGCTTTTAAGAAGTTAGCTAACGCCGCCGCCGCCGGATCACTATCCCTATGTCGAGCTTTCTGCAACAAAAGTTGCAGGCTCTACAAAAATATAAGTAAAATATTTGAAAGTAACCATATCTCAATAGAATAGCATTTTTTAATGTTGTTCTTCATCTTTTACTGTGCAAGTGTAAATAATGTTATTGAGTTGTTGGTTTGCTGTCTATATAATGTACCAGTATACACAGCATCTTTTTTTTTTTTTAAATACTCATATAGGTTTCTGGTCACAGAATCTCTAAATTTATATCTGTATGTTTTGGGTAAGAACAATTTCAAGTCAACAGTTTCGTTAAAAATGTTTGCATATCTAAAACTCTTCATTGAATTTAAAGTGTTCTTTTCATTACTATAACTGCTTGAATTATAATATGTTATTTTAGGAGTTTAATTGTCAATTCTTGTGTCTGGGTATATAAAGTTCTAGTTGCCAATGACTGTTATTCTATATACTATGGTTTGAAATTCAAGCAATGTATTTATTGACTGATATAAACAGAACCATGACCCTTGATTCTAAATTAAGCAAATCTCATTAAGTAGGCATATTTTTCCCACCATTGTGAATATTTTCCAAATATACGCAATCTTCAAAATAAAGAGGGATATGTTTCACCTGTATATACATGTAATTTTTATAGTATAAAGATAATGTTTTAATTTAAAGGGGCATTAGTTGTAAAATTCATGTTCACCAATTTACACTCAAATTTTTATAATAAACATGAATTGATAAATTTATATTAACATAATAAAACATGTATCCATGAAAATTAAATACTAAAGAAATTGGTCCTGGTACCCTTTAATGGCAAAAAATATGCAGAAAAAAAGTATTTTTTAAGAAAATAAAGATATATTTTGAATAAGGCATTGGTTCAAATTTGGCTCGATAACATTGAGTTTGTACAATAATCGAGGAAATTTTTGTAGTATAACCAACTGATTTTGATGATACAAAATTTCAATTCATAGACACAACAAAAGCAGGCGTTTCCTGTATGTCTGTGAGAAATTTTCATGTCTCGAAGACTAACAACCCCATTACAAATTATTTCAGTTCACAGTTATGATCCGAAGGCAATATCTATTTTGGTATATATTTCATAAAGAGAATCATTTCTAAAAAATAAAACATCTTGTGAGAAAAGCTATAAATTATTCCTCTTAAAAAATCATTTAAAACCCATGGAACAAAACATTTAACCATACCCAATACAAAACCCTTTTCATCTTTTGGAAACATTTCAACATCTTATAAATTAACTGCCTCCTACTACCCCATAAATTTGTTTGTATAAAATACAAGTAATTATCTAGCAAGTGGGAATTGATTTTAAAACAGCTCTCTACAGCAATAAAAAATATAAATATACCAAACATTGGCAATAAAGTAAAATTTTGTATGTGAATTCTATATAAATATTGTTATGGCTGTGCTCAGGGTAATTATTGATGCGACTATTTACATCAATAAGATATTCTGAAATGTGTGGCCCAAAGGTCCTAAACCTATGTTGTTCTGCAAGAATCTTTCAGAATTTCAAATCAGAAGTCAAAGGCCCTCTTAAAATTGTTAGCTTGACTTAATTATATGAGAAGACAGTCCATTTCATGTTTTCTGATTCGGCTGAAAATGTTTCACTGAACTTCCATTAGTGCAAGAAAGCCAACTCAAATGAAGAAAAGAACACTCAATATAGAAATTTCTGAACCTCTGATCTCTGCTATTTCTATCACAGACCAAGTGGTAGATTACCAAATAAAGTTAGACCCTGAACATTAAAATTATAAAATTCATGTCATTGTCATGGAGAAATGATCAGTGCCAAAGAGATAGTATGGGTTCAGGATTTTATAATGGGCAGGGACCAAAATTGTGTTTAGCACATTCTACATTTTCTAAATGAAATTGTTGTGTTTGCAGAAATGCACTAATCACTCCTTATTTCTCCCAACATATGATTTTTTTTTTCTGATCTTTTGGAAATATTTCCAAAGCATTTATCTTTTATCTTTAGAACATTGGAAAGAGGGCATAGTCATACTGCTACAAAATCAACCACAGTCAAATTACTGTAAAATCCATTTAATAAAACCTCATTTTTATTTGAAATGTATAAAGAATTCTTTCTGGTTTGGATTTTTGAACGAATTAAGTATCTTTTAAATCAGACAATGCTAAACTAGCCAATATTCACCAATTTAATCATATTACAAGTCGAGTAACCAATTTAAAATATAATGTTATGTCATCTAAAGGTCATAATCATCTATTATTCTTCTCAATTCAAGTCGATTTCTTTTTTAATAAATCACTATTTTTTTCTCCATGCTGTTAATTTAAATGTACATCTAACAAAGGACTTCTCAATTGAATAAGAACTCCTGTAAACTACTGTCAAAGGGCTTTAAAAACGACACTGCTTTTACTCAATAGCGAACTATTACAACTGTTAACACAGTACTGTCAAATCATTTATTTAATCACATTCTTATATCAATGTATATTAAAGATACATTTATTTTCTTTTATATAAAAGAAATTAGGTTTATCTTCTTTTCATCTTCGTAATATGCCTGAAATTAAATTTTCCAAGCGTCTCAAGGAAATCGGAAATTAAGTTTACTGTTTCTTTTGAGTAACGATTTGAAAAGATTTATACACTTATCCTCAATCAGGTGGGAAAGTAGCAATTTACGTTTGAATCAAATTTTAATTTTTGCACCTGTTGCCATTAACTACTATAACAAAACAATTCAAAAGAAAAAAAAGTATTTAAGAAGTTTCAAACAGTGAAATTGATTAAAACTGACAGATATTTCTTTTTAATCTCAATTTACTATAAGTAATTACAATTTGGCAATTACAAATTGTTGACATTTTTTGACGTTTGAGCGAAAAACATATTTGTTCTGTTTTATTCAACTTTGTATCATAGAGGACATTAGTCTGTTCAATTTCAAATTTTTTTAACAATTGTATTTATTTATATTTATGAATATAAAGATTTTCAGATGAAAGTTATAACCTTAAACTTTGTATTAAGCATTCTAATTCATGTTTTCACTTTTGTCCTTTGAAGGACAAGGGGTGGATTTAATTTTTTTCTTTCTCTCCTGTCATTACTTACTAAGGCTTTTGTATATCTAAATACAACTCTATCGGAATTCATCCATTTAAAAGATTGCTGGGAATAAACAACACTAAAATGTCCCACCTGCTATAACATTTGAAATATTTTAGGACTCTAAAAAATTTGAACCTGCAGTCAATGTCAAATGGTGTTTTTCTTACATGAATATCTTAACAATCAAAGGGTCATGACAGAGACATTTCATATATTGAGTTTAAAAAACACCAAAGTGTTTAGTCAGAATGGTGCTAAATCAGTTTAAACTAGACCTTCAACTTAAGTTTGACCTGTAACCTTAAAATACACAGCTCTACTCTGTTGACTTTAAAACTTAGATGATATTGTACATAGACATTTGACTGGACTGACATACACTTGACCTCCATATTTGAAATAAATAGGGTCAATTCTACTCATTCAATCAACATGAATTTGAGAAGCATGTTTGATTAAACACCTACAATGTGCTGGTAAAAAATGCACAGGCAAAATGGTATAAACACTATTAGAAACCCATGAATGGTCATAAATGTAATGTAGTCTAAACATAAAAGATACTGTGAAGATAGTGTGAACACTGACTAGTTAAGACCTTGACCTTCATATTCATAAAATAAAAGCTCACACAAGAAAATGATGTATACTCTTACTGATTTTTATTGCATTTTATGTTTTTAAAGTCTTAGAACCCTGTTCATACTTCAGGTTTCACATTCTTTAAAAGTATCAATGATCCATGAAAGTGAGCTCAAGGTACATGAACTATTTCAAATAGACATGTACCACACCTTAAAATCTTTGTATACACCAAACATAGTTGATCTTTGCTTAAGAAACAGACTTAAATCACAAAAACTTAATGTAACCAATGGACCATAAAAATGAGATCAAGTCATATGACTCAAACAGACAGATATGAATCTCTTAACAATCATTCTTTGTATTAAATACAGTTGACATATTGCTAATGGAATAAAAAATAACAGACCTAACTAATGATGAAAACTTCATCAAAAGTCATCACAAATCAATTATATCAGGTCAAGGTCATGTGAACCTTGTCTGACATATTTTGTACCTTGCAATGATTCTCTACATCACCACTATGTTTGACTTATGAATAACTGTTAACTTTAACCAGTTGCTAAACCATGAAAATGAGATGAAGGACACCTGAAATATGCCAGACAGAAGCTTTAGCATCGCTATACATATATTAAGTATGTAGGTCTTCTACCTTCTGAAATATAAAGCTTTATACAAATAGTTTACACTGTATAATCCCTTTTTTCCAAATGACCAAGGCAAGATAAAAAAAAAAAATATCCCCACTGAAAATTGTTGTCCCTTCATAATAAATATCATTCTAGAAAAGTGATGGAAATTGTTTTTTAGTCTGAACAAAATTAAATGCTTTAATCAGGAGTTTACACAAAGAAGAAGATTATTTAACAGGAGGTTTAATAAGATATTTAATATAGATTTTTTTTTTTAATGTTTTTCATAAATACATCCTATCCTTTGATTTTTTAAATTTCATACTCCTACTATAATTTGTAAATTGTAAATTTAAATGACTATCTTACAAACATTTAAAACCAAAAAGTTAACTATCTTTATCTTATTACATGTATATAAATAAAAGTAAATAGTGTATAAGATTTGAACCAAATTCCTATGTTAATTTTACTTTCCCGTCTAACCCAGGCATTTTCCCGAATCTATAATATGAATGATGATATCAATGATCACCAGTATCAAGGTCGAAATTGAAAGTGTTGGCTGCATCAATTCATTTTTAACTTTAAATTGTTCCTGGAGTTTTAGAAAGTCTTATTTTGCAATTGTACAAAAAATGGAAAATGCAAAAAAAAAATCTATTGAAAACCTTACTCTGTATATATATATGCATCAATGGCAAAATTTTTGTAGTTTAACAAAAATTTCAATCAAAGTTTCTGGATACATCTTTGTTCAAAAGATATTTCCATTTTCCATGCGACTGTCTTACAAGTGAGAGGTTAGCAAGCTATAAAACAAGGTTTAATCCTCCATTTTCGACATAAGAAAATGCCTAGTTCAAGTCAGGAATATGACATTTGTTTGATGTGTTTGAGCTTAATTTTGCCATTTGATTAAGGCCTTGTTTTCAAAATTCCAATAGGGAACATACTATATATAATTGTATCAATAAACCAATTTTTCAAGACTTTTCGACCATTGGCCTTCTTCAGTTCTTTATTTGATTAAGGACTTTTTGTTTTCAATTTTTCCTCAGAGACTGGTATTTTTTGTTATTTTACTTTTTTCACCAAAAATTAAAATCAAAGTTTTAAATCAATCTCTGTTCAAAACTCAAAAGGTATATTGACCTTCCATGTAATAAAGATGAAATGTACTTAAACAAGATTATACAAGTTTCAGGACCTTTGATCTCACATTGATTTTTTTCACCCCTGGGTATTGTTAAATTCATTTAGGTTTTTAACCCCTGGGGTATTGTAATATTCATTTAGGTTATCAAAACCAAAACCTAAGTCTTTGTAACAAAAATCCTGACTCTCATAGTTGTAGAAATGGGGGGAAAAAATGTATTTGAAGAAGAAATTTACGCCTGCTTTCATTAGATTTACATACTAATCTATCCTGTAAGTGACACCCAACCTTTCATACAATGATTGAACAATTAACTAATGGAATTGATATTGATTTTTAACAGGTTACAATGAGAATTGTAGAATTGCATCTTTTAACTGGGGTTTTAGAGAGACTGACTTTTTCCACACTTTTTATTTCAATGGTTAAAGAAAAGAAGAAAAATTTTGCAATTTGTCACTTCATGTTTCTTCTGTATAAAGTACACTGAGTTCCTGTATATGAAATAGGGATTTTTCAGTCTTGCAGTGCTATTGTATAAACCTTCGTAAAATCTTCCTCCAAAAGCTTTAAGGATGAGAAAGCAACATAAAATGTATTTTGTCCCTTTCTCTATAGATTAGACCCTGCCTTTCAAATATACTATGCTTGCAGATATGATATTTGATGTAATACAACTTCTTCATGGTTTGAAATGCTTATATGTTTAATTGACTAATTACTATAGTTGTTTTAATATCTGTGTCAATAGGTCTCTTGTGAAGAGTTGTCTCATACCACATCTTTTTTTTTTATAATGACATTTTTGAACATTGTTATATATTTATTTATATAAGACCACATCAGACTACTTCAAAATTTGGAGTCTTAACTTCCTTATTACATACCAGATCTTCACCCGTTTTATTTGTTTTACTTTTCACATAAAGAGGAATTAAAAGGGACAGACAGCTAATTAATTTGGCTTACCTGAACATTTCTATAAGTGCATCCGAAGGACTAGTCTTCCTGCCAGACAATAACAACTGTAATTTACCCACGCTTTGAGTGGCTGTTGACACTGGTGTTATCGAAGGGTCTTTGTCTTTCAAATATCTTCTCCCCGTCAGCGGCGTTAGAGGTGCCAATGATTTGGTCTGATCAAAAAATAAAGAATAACATGGACTTTTACTATAAGGCCAGTTGTTTTTCTGTTGGCATACACACAAGTCACGTTTACGAAAATAAACCTTTCGCATTATCGGGTGCACTAGCATTGTTTTTATCCATCTGATTTTTTAATGACTAATTGTTCAAAGTCCTAGTTTTTAAGTCCTGTTTTCAAACCACAAATTAGCAGGAATATCCACATAATTGTCTCAAATAATCAATTTTTAATGTTCAATCGAAACCAATTTGTTTTCATTCATTCATACATAGGGATTTAAATTTGTTTACATTTCTTCCTATTAATCTCATTATCCAGTCCATATGTTACCAAATTATTAATCATGCATCCTTCATAAAAAATTATACAGATATATTTTTTAATTTTCCACTATTTATCCATTGTATTTCAGCTTCCCTACGATTTAAATCCCTTCACGATCACAGATATAAACCATTTACTTGTATTTCTTTGTTCCAGTGCACTATATATACAAAGTATTGAGGGAAACTAGAAACAAGTTACAACTTGTTATTTTTCTTTCTCTTTGTAACACCTAGGTAGCTTTCTCTAAATGTGCTACATCGTCATTAAATATCAAATCTGATTACTCAACATGTTATCTGTGTTGATTTAATAATAGTAGAAATACATTTTTGATTTTTTAGTGTATTGCCTAATTATAACTTAATTTAACTATTAATAGTTTTATTTTATCTATCTTTTTCTGTATCTATTTTAATCATCATGACTTATAGTTTTTAGCAGACTCTCCTTTCTGACATATATATTTATCTATCTAATGCATATGACAGCCATGATGATCAAAGGAATCCTCAAATCTATAAATAGCATTATGCAATGCTAACAAAAATTAAACATTTTTTTACATTACACAGGTAGTCTATGTCTAACATGGAACTTTTATTTTAAAACTAAAGTTTGCTTTATATTAAGAGGTCATTCTTAAGATCTTTACTGATTAAATCATTTTTTTCTAATTGAAGGACCCATTTATGCATTAAAATTCTCAATATTATTATTGAAAAGGGCAGATTCTGTATTCTCCTAAAGCAATATCTTACCACTAAAATGACTCTTGTTAATTTAATGCTGAAGGAAATTTGTAAGTTGTATTATTTAAAGTTAAACATATATTAAAATCAAAGATTTGTACATTTGAATCTGATTTTTTTGGGGGGTGGGCCATATTTTGTAGAAATGTAAAAAATTTTGGGGGAGAGGGGCTTTACATTGATTGATAGATTAATTGGTTGGTGTTTAACACCACTATTACACTATTCAGTGACTGTCAATTATTATTGGTTGAGGAACTGGTGTGGCTGGAGAGGGAACCACTAAAATTTGATATAATTACTGACAATCATAGTCAATTAAAATTTGAGAAAAACACAACTGTCACATGCAAAATTTGAAAAATATTTACCAGCCAGTGATAAAGTAGTTCCACTATTTTAACCACTAAGCGACAGAGGCACCTGTGGGTTGTACAAATTGCAAACTTGATATTCAATTAAAGTGGAAATGAATTTTATTTGTTGAATTGAAGATGTAGTAAAAATCAAAATTTTACAGTAGTATTTATTTTATTCCACTCCAAAAAGTGCTTTATAAGCAATTTGTGAAATAAAAAAACAAAAGAATATTTTAGTATTTGCACATCGATCATTCAATTGGAAACTACACTCCAAATTGTTGTCATCATGCTTTAACCACTGTTACATTTATTGTGGCAGGGCAGTGGACTTTTATACTTAATTTATTAATTGTTGAATTTCACATATTTAAACTACGCATATAATTTTTTTGATGTTGCAGATTACAACCATTTACAATTTTGACAGTATTCAACAGCGTAGGATGCTGTGCACCTTAAAAAAAAATATGGTTCAATCTAATTTTTCACCTGATTAAATCCTTACTCATATAGAAGTATTAAATTCATTCTTCTTTTTAAAATACAATTGACCGATTTTTTACGTCTATCTTAAATTTTAAAACTATACATTACTGTTTCTTCAGTATTTGAACTTTCTGAATGCACATATTATATCTAAATAATAACCAAATGAAAAATTGAACCATGGCATATCAACTATAGAAATTTAACATGAATCTTTAATTTATAGTTACATTATTTATTACATATACTCAATTGTTGGTGTGCAATCAATATATATATAGCTTATTAATACTTAAATGTAGTTCGCATGCACTTTAATATAACAACAATTTATATTAAATTGTGTCTAAATATGTTATTCAATATAAACAGATATTAAAACTAATTTTGCCATGCTAATGTTACACAATATCAAATTACTTTAAAACTTTATAATATGTGTAGGGAGAAATTCCTTTTAGTCTAAACCTGTGTACTTTTAAAACTGAACTTGCAAGATAATAAGTACAGGCGCTTTCTATTCAATCATCAACATTTTTTGTCAAATTTCAGTAGGTTGCTCCCTAATAACAGCTACTGAAGCGTGCATGTATGTAGGACTGTAATGATACACCCACCTAACAATATGGTCTCATTTAGAAAACGTTAGCTACAGTTCCAGAACTTTTATCAATGCATTTTCGTAAAATCTGGAACTACAACAACAACAACAACAATACTTTATTTTAAGAGGGTTACACAGTTAGCTATATAACTAATCTTCCCTCAGGCCCTCATTATGAGAAATCAAACAAAATGCAAACATATACATTGCATACATTAGTATAAAAAGTCAAGTATGATAATAATGTTTAATACAACTTGATAAAATGTGATGAAAAAAAAAATAAACATGATGACATGATCAGTTTTTAATATTATTGATATAGCTAGGTTGATATATGCCATACAGATAATATAGTTGAGATTCACCCCACTAAAAACTGTCATCTTCAATACTTGATAGGGGTGGGTGACGCTGGGCTTTTGTTACTGAGGAATCATTTATTTTCCTGGGTATCAATTTTTCGTGGATTGCAAAAAACTTGCATTTTGGTGGATATTTGATTTCATGGTTTTACCAATCTGTACATGCAAAGCCTGCAGAAAATTTATAAATTCATGGTTCGTCTACACACAAAATCCACGAAAATTGGTATCCAACATATAATAATGAATCTACAGTACACCATTTTTTCACATAATTTGGATTTGAGAAATATAGTATACCTTTTCCAATATTAATTTGATTTCATGGGGGTTTGAAATGTAATGTGGAATACCAAAGTGTTAAAATAGAGAAAATTGAGTTCATAAAAAACACAGCCCAAAATACCAAGAAACATGACAGACAAAGCTTGAAAAGATTACCTAGTCAAGTGGCCATCATGTCACCTTGTATATAGGAAGTGTACCCCTCCCCTTTTCCCTCTCAGATGCAGAGCCTCTGCATTCAGTTCAATTTTGTTCACCAGGGTGGATCAATATGTTTTGGTAAAAACCAAATTTAAACTTTTGTCAATTCCCGAAATGTAAGAATTTTTCAGTTGTTATTTTAAAAGATTAGTAGAAAGTGTTATATTAGACCTTTATGAAAGTATCTACTTTACTAAATCTTACATTACTGAGACACTCACTGGTGGTCTTATAAAATAAATCTATCAAACACCTGGGTTGTATTCTCTTATTTTTGTTTTTATTTGAGGACTTTCTATCACCTGGTCGTAACAACCTGATGTCATATTGACATGACATAATGTATGGCACAGATCAATTTCTTCATGGTTTATAGCGAGTTTCAGGTACAAGGCATTAATTCAACAAAAAAGTAATTACGTTGCATTTATGAGATCTCACATAAACGTTGCATTTATGTGATCTCAACATAAACGATACAAATGTGAGCAAAAAAGAAAGGTGTTATAAATTCGTGCATGATTTATCGAACATGATTATTATTTACAATTAATAACTAAATCAAACACCTTTGTAAATCATAAAAGCCAAAAATAGACAATATCACATATTGCCAAAAGAATTAGTGCAATCAATTCAGATCTAAATTAGCGTTTCTAATATATAGAACAGGTGAATATATTGACTGAGGTCCTAGCCGCCAAAACTAGTAAAAGCTTGTCTAATAGATTACAATGGAAAAAGGAGGCAAAAGTCAGGTGCTGGCTTGATGCCAGTGAGAAAAAAACACAATACATATCAATTAGCCTTATCATTGTTAAACAAACCGTGATAGATCTTCGAAGATCTTAAGAGGATTAATGTCAAAATCATCAGGAAAGAAATAAAGGAGGGAAAATATTCTCTTGGATCATAGAATTATTAAGATTAACAAAATATAAAACTTTTTAATCAAAAATGAAATATCATTTATCAAATCATACATTTTAAACTCTCTTCAAATATAAAGTTTACTTTATAACTGTTGTTTTGACAATATCTGTTTAACTAAATATTGACACTGTTAGAGATTTCAGCGGAGATAAAAAGATAATACCTGCTATGTTTAACTGACTATTACAAAATCAGCTGATTATCTGGCACTTGATCAAATCTTACCAATTCGATTGTTCTCTAATTGTCGGAGGTCTCAATCAAATTTGTATGATAAAGACGTGTATTTGTTTATAAATCAACAAATACGAGTGGACAAAATACATGTCATATTTCAACTGTCAGACGCCAAATCAAACAAAAACCTTTTGATCATATATTAATGTCTTCTTGATTTCCTTTTGTGGGTTTTGAAAATGTGGGTTTATCTTCATTTTAAATTGATTGAGAGCTCCAATGCTTACAGTAAGCTATACTTCAAGGTTCTCGAGCCAAAATATAATAATATTTAATAAAACTTCAACTGGCTATATATATTTCTCCTTTTTCAGTCTGAGTGTCATAAAATTAGGCTTCACATTATACTCTCTAAACACTAAAAATATTTCTAACTTCATTATCTACTTAAAGGACTCTAAAATACTTGTTCATGCAACTTGAAAAAGACAAACAGAAATACAAGTGGATAAAATGCTTTTTATCCTTGCTCTTTAGAGTCACGATAAAGAGGTTATTTTTAAGTTCTTTATCATGAAGTGTGTTTTGAACAATAAACTGACCTAATCAAAGGCAGCTTTTTTTTCTTTATTAAATAAGATCATTATTTTCAAGTACATTCTAAAAAAATAATTTTGATATCCTTAATAAGAAAGCTAAACACAGAAAATTGTGAATAGTTTTTTTAAAGGAGAACAAGTTCGGATGAAATATGTTAATTAATTTTCTCTCATATCCATTACATTGACCTTTCCTTTGATGTCTCTTTCTTGTTTGTTCTATGTAAACAGATATTTGTATTTTAACATTTTATTCATAAGGATTAACATTTCATTTGAGAGTGAATGCTAAAAAAAAAATCAAGATGCTAAATTTACTTCTTGCAACTGAACTGCATTAGCTTGAAGAATAAAGTGTCTGGGTATAGTGACATGTCTTCCTGCATACTGTTATCTTGGGAACTCGTATACATGTTCAAATTTAGTCTCTACTTAAATCTTTTCAAACAACTAGTCCAAAACAAAATGTTCCAAAATTTTTCTAATGTGTCTTAACAAAAATTGCAAAAAATGACTAATATGCCTGAAATTTAGTATGGTGCATTGGACAGCCATCTATCTACCCATCAAACAATATGTTCATTATCCTATGGCAACCCCCAAAAAATTAAAAATTTATTGTAACTAAGGGAATTAACTCTTAATTTGTGATAGTCAAAACTATCAAAATCGAACTTTACTTGTATTTTATAATTCATGACATTGCATTCAACTTAAGAAAGAAGATTTGGTCAAGTGATACTTTAATTACCTTCATGTTCATGTATAATTCAAATATTTTCTGTGGTGTAACACTACTAGAATTTTAACTCACCTCTTCAAAATGTTGTTCTAAATTCTGCTTCAGTTTTATTCGTTCATCTAGTTCTTCAGAAACGGTTTTAGATTTAGCTGGAGTTCCTATCTCTTCTTCAGCGTCGTCTCCTAAGAAAATCCTTTCGTCAAAATCTCCGACACTAAGTACAAACTCTTCATACTCGCTATTCACAGCTTTACTGAAATGCAAATCAAACAATCATTTTAATATCATGTGAAATATCCAATTGCAGAAACCTCTTTGCTGCAGTCTGGAATACTAACAAAACATGTGAAAACTTGGGTATTTTTAGTGCAAAAATTGTCAACATTATCAAATGTGTACAAAAATAGTACAAATGTTAAATCGTAACTTGTATGGAATATTATTTTCATTATTATAATCTTGAATTTACCAACATTTATCTTTATAGATGAGATATGGCTAACTACCAACTACAACACAGTGGCTTATTCAATTATTGTTTGTCTTAAATAGTTCTAAAAAAAAACCTGCATCAGGCTTAAAATTTTGTACGCTAGACGCCTGTTTCTTCTTTAAAAGACTCATCAATGACCCTTGAATAAAAAAAATCAAATTATGTGCAAAGTTGAAGAGCTTTGAAAAAGTCCAATATCTCAAAATGAAATGAACTGAAGGTAACAAATGTTAGCTATTTTCGTACACTTTTGAAGATGATGTTAATATGGAGAGAACAGTTAGCAATGAACCATCATGCCTTAACTAACCTGACTAATCTCTTGGCTAGCTTTTGATGTTCTTTGTTGATGGCCAGACTGAAATAAGGCAGGTGAAAACTCAATGATGATATATATGAACAACATCAAAATGCAGGAGTATGATGCAATGAAGAAGAGACAAGAGACAGCAGAGTACAACATACAAATACATGATATGATTTTTTTTATTTTGATGCTGGAAGGATCATCTTCAATCCAGGGGAAAAATATCAATGACCCAGCTTGAGGTACAAAATAAAAGTCTTAATACCATGATACATTTTGATTCTGGTAGCATAAATTTGTAATTAAATTTTGTACCAAGACTCAGAATTCAACTGCTCAATAAACTGGATTCTGAGTTGAGCACAAAGTTAGTACCAAGTATGGTTTTATGACCAAGAGCCAACAATTTACATCCATGACTTCTTGTAAATTTAACAATTCTCCATTTTTTAGTGAACTCTCATGCAATATGGTATAATATGCAGAGCACCAATTCAAAGATTATTTTTCAAACATGCAAAAACATAAATAAAACAGCTGTATAAATTCTAATGAAGTCTTATACCATGTATAAGTCAAGGTCAATTTTGTCAAATTGCTGTGATTATAGCATCAACTTTTGTCCATTATTTTAATTTCCCTCCTCACCGACAATGTTGCTTCAGATTACAAGATGTAATCCAGAATTAATAATATTTCTACGGGACTTTAGTCTAATTCTTACATTCAAATTCAAATTACAAGATTAAAAAGAATTCTTATTTAATAATGACAATGTCCTTGGTAGTAGTTCCTTGCAAAACGTAAACAAATGATAGAGTCATAGACATCACAAACAACGTAGATTTCAAATCCGTTAGAAATTAAAACGATACTGTATCCATGTACAGCAAAATTAAAAGATAATACGAAACTTCTAAATTTAATATATATGTTAATCTAAGGGTTGAGGTTCGGCAATTTATTTAGACCAACAATACTCATTAAAGACCTTTCAATACATGGGTATTTATTTTTATACAGGATTTGTTATACTAGTCTTTCAGATATTTCATTCTTTATTCCATAGAACACGAAAAAGTGAATTAAGCTACTGTATCCCGGCACCACATCTCAATAACAAGTAGAATTCAGCCCACACCTGAACTACTTTTTTTACTAGGATACAGGGTTACATTGTTCCTTTTGGTAAACTTCAATTACGAAACAAATATTACGGCACATGGCATATAATGCAAGTAATATATCACTTCTTTATTCACTTAACTTCTTGAAACCTGCAGGGACAAAGGGAAAATCTATATGAATTCACAGTTCATCCAAATGTTTATTTTAACAAACAACAATCACTTGATCCTAACAAAGATTCAATACGTCAAATAAAGCCTTGATATAAAGCAACCACTAAATTAATTGACTAAGTTGAGGATTATTTTGATTATAATAAAATACCTTTTAGCGATATTTATATTTGTAAAAAAGATGACGATTAAGCAAAAAATAAATCTACATGTCTAGTACATTTTTCTTTTGCTACGTAACGTATAAATATCTTTTTTATCGACTTAAGAATACCTTTCAATTTGGACGATATTACAATATTCAATAAAATATCTTGATAGATACTTTTTATGACACTTTATTAAACATCCCATTCTAGTAATCATGTGGATAAATGCAATAAGCTTGTAAGTCTTCAACCTATAAAATTGATTTTACCTTTCTACATTTAAAAGTTACTGTCAATAATGATATGAAATGCCTCAAAAATCATAAACAAACCATAAAACTTGTATGCAATTCAACACCAACAAGCTATAACTAGATCCTTCAAATGGCACGAAATTTTTTACCACCTATAATTGATCTGCATTAACTTTCATAAAATTTGTAATACTATTTTACGTTTAATTTGAAAGTTTTTAGATTTAAACGAATACATTTCATGATGACTAATTTATCGATTTTGCATCAAGGATAATAATACTGCTGTGTCAGCAGTTTTTGTCGGAAAAGTCAATTACATCTTTGTTTTTTCTGTGAACAGCAATTGAGAATTTTCAATGGGACACTTGCCAAAACCCCCCACAAGCAACTTCTCTCAAACATAAAAATCTAAGTAAACATCATATAAGCTTAAAATATAATCTTTTTCCAATCAACGGAAGATATAAAATACATCCCAGATAAAACAGTCAGAGAAATTAAACATCCTAACAATCATCAATTGAACATTATCTTGGCAATAAAAGATGGCTTAATGCCCATATTTCAGCAAAGCCATTAAAACACTATCAAAGGACATTTACAAGGAAATTAAATAACAATGCTATCTGATAAACACACTTCCATCTAGGACAAAATTCTGACCAAATAAAGACACCATCATAGATCTGGACCTTAACGAGAAATATATTCATCTGCAAAAAACTTTTTAACCATCAAGTCAAGAATAATAAGATGTGGTATGATCAGGCCATGCAGCCATAAATATTTGGAGGACAATTATCGTATTCAGACACAGATTTCAACCAATCAAAAGACTGGTTTTGGAGTTTCGAGCACAAATTTGTACTTCAAGCACTGAGTAGTTTGTGACCCCAGGCCCAGGATTGCCAATCATAGATGTAAACCATAAAGGCTTCAACAATGAGCAAAGCCCATACTTGCATTGAAAGCTTCAAAAGTCCCAGACATAACAAAATGTAAAACAATTCAAATGAGAGAACAAACGGCCAGATTTATGTAAATACCAGCAAACGAAAAAAAAAAAATTTGATATTCAGGAACAAATGACAACCACTGAATAACAGGCCCCTAACTTGGAACAGACACATACAGAATGCAACATTTAGTTTTTATCATTATTAAAGTATTGCGTTTTCCTCTTTTGTAATGCTGTGAAACTTGAGTCAACATGTCATTTCATGCTGTCAACTTGTCATACATTTTTTTCTGCTAGGAAGAAGACTGTGGTGACGTATGATGTCATATGTCATGTGTTACTATAAGCCTTCTCATGTTACCACAGCTTTACATACTCTGCCTGAGTTTTATTGATGAAATGAAAACTGGCTTGCCCTTTCCTTTTGACACAATTATTCAACTCCAGTCTCCAGCTAATTTATTGAATTTTCAGCATTCATGCCAATCCCAAAAATTTTAAAAGGGAGTTCTGGTGGATGTTACAATCTAGAGAAAGGGGAGCAAGAAGTGGTCAAGTCTTTAGTTTGTTGATATAACATAATCATAAAAAAATCAAATGCAGGCATTCAGCAACATTTTGTTTAATTTTTTATTGTTTACAGAAATGGAAAACTATATATAAAAAAAAAAAATAAAAAAAAAATTAAACAATTAAATTAAATTTTGTATATATTGACCTTTATACCACTGATATGTTTTAATAACTTTAAGACACTGACAAAATTGATTGCAAATATAATATTTCTTTGCATGCAGATTTACACAATTATTCATTACATTTCTGACAATTCAGTAATAAATATCACTTAAGCAGTTTGATATTAGATCAATCATAAATATTCCTATAATTTATTGTTATCAAGGTAAAATCTATATTCAACTTCCTTTGAATGCATTTTTCATCATTATCGCAGCTTAAATACATTAAAATTGATCACCTTTTTTATACTTTATCAATAAGTTATTTGATGGATAAATAAAATGCGATGCAGTGTCACCCTCTGCAAAGGCACACTTATTTAAAATTGTTATTGATGTATTTTCTTCTTTCAATAAAAGAAAATTAGAAATCGGAGATGAAAAGAATTTATTAATCGTTGTTTTTAACATCTACGGAAAATCTATTAGTAAAATTTGTATCGTAATAGACAGCAATTAGCACCTTAATTATCTCAAATAAATATACATTTCTGTACCTGGGACCAAGGTACAACAAATAGGTAAAATATATAGAATCAACTTGCATGGGAAAGCAAAAAATAAATTCACAAGAAAACACTTATGAGAGGAACTGGCTCAATGCATGTGAACACTAAAAGACGTGCAATTTTCAACTATATATAACACGACAGCGTCAGGCAACACACAAACTCTTATCAAACTATGAGTGACACAGGATGCTCCAAAAAGGTTAGCATACCTTGGAACCAATTAAATACCTTTCAAATGTGTCAGGTTGTCAAAGTCTTTAATGAGTCAATGTAGCTGAAGTACTATAGGAAATAGGTCTGCAATCAAACTGCTACACACTCACAATAATAAACCAAATTTTGATTTTGACCTCGAATATTTTACTAGATAAGAAATAATATGAATATAATTAATTCATGAATTAAAAATACTCAAATTATACTCTTAAAAGGCAAAAAAAAAAATAGTTGAAACTTTCTAAATTCATTAATTATGTCAAAAAAGAAAGGGTTGATCAATTCCACTATTTCTTACTTCAACAATTTTAATTTTCAAGTGACATGAATTTGGATCTAAAAGGAGCACTAAAATTTCTTATTGACAGCAATAAAATGATCTATTGACCTGATCAACAGATCAAACAATTACGCCACCAAATAAAAGATTAGTGCAAAAGAATGACAATAGAAATTCAGAACAAAAGATTCACCTCTCACAGAGAAATAATCTGTGACTTATCATTGCTAGTCATGTTTTCTTTAAAAACCATTTTATTCAAATATTTCGCTAATACCACTGACTATTATATCTTTTAAAGTCACATCATTATCAAATACTACAAACGTTTTGTTGATTAAAGATAATTTGCAGTTTATCCTTTGAAGGTAGCTAACTTTAATGACAGAATATTTAACTAACATGACAATACATGACAATAGGGACTGATCGGTACTTTTAGATTTAAAATCTTATTGTCAGTCAAAGACTTGTTACTTTTAAAGATGATACAGCATATAAAATAGAAATGTGATTTAAAGTAATATAATCCATACTTATCAAATAGATACTTATGTTCTTCGTATGGAAGGAAATAACTGGCACATATCTTACAAAATTATGTCATTATAATACTTTTCTTTTATATTGTACCAAGGATTGGTTTTCTCTTGTCCTAGTTGTTTTCTACTTTATCATCAATTAAAATATCCCTAATAATCCTTTCCACCTAATGAACTTCTCCCCTGAAGACCAAGTCAGTCATATGCAGAGCTGCACAAACTTGATCTTTTACTTTTTCCATGTTCTTCAGACTTTTTTTTATGCAAGAGATATATAAGCTTATTTGGCGAGCATGTGAAATGTGCAAAAATATCCCCTACATGAATTATTCATGGAAAGTACCATTATTGACATGAAGGGTGAACTTATCTTTTATCATTCATTATCAAATCAAATATCCTTAATAATCCTTTCCACCTAATGAACTACTCCCCTGAAGACTAAGTGGGTCATATGCAGAGCTGCACACAAGCTTGATATTTTACTTTATCGGTCGTCCAACTGTCTATATCAATCTGCTCAGCTCTTAAAAAAACTCCATATCATGGCTTTGTAACGTCAAATACGTTGACTTGGCCTTAATAACTTTGACCCGGACATATCAGCGACGTCATAATGTTTGAACTGACGTTGATAAGTTTGACCCGAACTTATCAAGTCAACTTCCCGTTGCTGGTGAAACTAAGACAATACTTCCAAAAGACGCAAATATAGCCCGATAAATCGATTATCAGGTTATCGGCATATTAATATTGGAAAATATCAGCTGCTCGACATAATATGAAGGCTTTTTGATCTCGTTCGCTGCGCTTACTCGACAAAAAGCTTCATATTATGTCTCGCAGCTGATATTTTACGATATCAACATGCAGACAACCTGAAAATCGGTACTTATAATGACCTTCAGATTGACTGAGAATGTTGAAATTTTGGTTCAAGGGTTATATTGGCTGATTTCCTTATATGGTGAAAATGCGAAATGTGCAAAAAAATATCCCTTGCATGAATTGTTTGTTAAAAGCAACACTATTGGTGGGAAGAGTGAAATTATCTATTCTCATTCATATTCACATCATAATATTCCTAATAATCCTTTCCACCTAATGAACTACTCCCCTGAAGACAAAGTCGGTCATATGCAGAACTGCAAAAGCTTGCCACAATCTTGATATTTTCATTTTTATAACCTTCATACTTACAGAAAACATGGGCTGTACGGTGACCTATAGTTGTTAATGCCTGTGTCATTTTGGTCTTTTGTGGATAGTTGTCTCATTGGCAATCATACCACATCTTCTTTTTTTAGATATGGATATTTGATTTAAGGGTTATATAAGCTTATTTGGCGAGCATATGAGCTGTGCAAAGATATGCCCTGCATGAATAGTTTGTAGAAAGCAACACTATTGATGAGAAAGGTGAACTTGTTGTTTAATGCACAAATTTTACCCCAGTATGCAAAGTTCTTGCACTTAAATCACGAAAAATATACTTGTTTACAGTATATGTAAGATTATTTTACAATTTTGCTGGAACTGATATCATCTTTTGTAATTGTATATATTAGGAATTCAAAAGGCTTAAATTTCTTAGTATCAATTCTTACTTTCATTATTACAGTTCATTTTGTAGACTTACATGATTTTGGAAGACAGTAACTTCTAAAGAATGATATACATATGTTAGAATTCTTAATTGAAAATTAATTATTTCTGGCAGATTTGAATTTCTGTAAATGAGCAAAGAAAACACTATAAGTGATAGATTAAATCTTGGTATTCAAATTCTAATAGCATTTTTACATCTTTATGATAGAAATCTGAAGAGAAGACAGAGGAACGACAAAGAACGAAAGGCAGGTTCAAAGATGATCTATGCATGTTCATGATCATTTAAACGCTGAACAAAGAATTAATCCAATTGACAAACAGTGCGCATTTCTCAAATGAAATTGATTCCCGTCGTTTAAAACACCTATCAAATTTAGTTCAGTTCCCATTGAGAACCGACTGAGAATTGACATTACCTATCTATATGACAATGATTCTCTTCACGTACTTTAAACCCTAATTCTCTCATTGTTATGATACTGCGGACTCTTGACCTAACCTAGAACTCAGCAGTATGTTGTTTTTAACAAAGACGTGTCTACACTACATGTATATATAATATTTCTATCCTTTTAAATTTTATCTTAATTAGAAAGGCTTTTGAAGATCCTACTTCATGGGTAAAATTAAAGATTGTAACCTTGCCAAAATCTCTCAACTGTAGAAACAAAGAAAATTTATCTTTTTCCCTCTCTTTACCATGAGCATGTTGACACAAGTATTACAATCCAAATAATATAACTACTTAATGAATTGTTAATAATTTTGCGTATTATTTCATAATTTTGGATAGAGTTTTGTCAATATATATTATACACGGTGTATGACTTGCTTTTTTTCTCTTGCAAGGATCTATATTATTGATTATGTTTAAATGTAGACATAATTATCATTTTACAATTTTGTTTTTATTTCCATTCTATGTAAGTATCAACATACACGAGAATTTATTCATAATATATGAATGAAAAAAAAAATATTTATAAAACCCTGATTTGTAATAATAATAAATATACTTTAAATCATAAAGCACTGATATACTTTTAAATAAGGTCAGATTTTTTTTTTGGGCAAAATCTCCAAATTAAAAACAGAGAGACTTAGAAAAAATGAAAACAAAGGATGTAGAACAGGGGTTGAAGTCATAAAACTTTGCTCAGTGCTCGGAGCACAAAAATCCAGTATGTAGAACAGGTCTTTTTGCGTCATGTTTCTTCTTAGTGAAATTTTTATTAAAAACATGGACAGATGGACCTATTCACACAGATCAGCATTTAGTGATAAGATAGATTAACTAAATGATGAATTCTTTAACTTGGCCATATTCAGGATAAACAAAAGTCAATAAATCATAAATTAAAATAATGGACTAGAAAAAAAAAGTT
The DNA here is from genome assembly GCF_965363235.1 of Mytilus galloprovincialis. Taxonomy (NCBI): domain Eukaryota; kingdom Metazoa; phylum Mollusca; class Bivalvia; order Mytilida; family Mytilidae; genus Mytilus; species Mytilus galloprovincialis. Next base: position 74,365,868 of record NC_134843.1, read on the forward strand.
ACAAATTTCTTCTACGACTGAAAGGTTGAGTTATAGAAGAATTGTAATTTTGATTAAACAATGAAAACATAAAAAAAACTTGTATGGACATAATATTTTCATATCTCTATCATGAACCCTTTTCCCTCAAGACTAGGTTGTAAATGATTTCAATCAAATTAATCTCTACAGAACTGATCCACCTCTTTGGGATGGGCTTCAATCAAAGATGAGTGGCAAAACTGAGTATTCCTAATTTTCTACACCCAACTACCCTTCAGATGATAAACATTATATATTCAACATTTTTGTACTAGAGATACAAGACCATAGTATATATATGGGAGAACAGACTTCATGAATACACAATATAAATAGATATCTCTTTATATTTATTTTGGAAGGAAGACAAGAAACAATAAGAATTTAATGTAAACATGTACTCAAGATAATTTTAATTTTAAAACTTCATTTAACAGATAGGTATAAAAGTGCTTTCTGATTTTTACAAATTAAAGATGAGTATATTCATTCCCATCTTTCAATGTAAATTATGATGCAATTCATGTGAGCATGCAATCCTTTTTCTATTTTCTTTTCATCCTTAGGGCTGCGAAAACCAAAGAATCTGTCTCAAAAATAATGTTATACAATTTTATTTGCTTTATTTTAATTTACAGACATATTTACGATCTGACTTTATAAAGAGGGTGTAAACTTTTATCACAAGGCTCATTCTCAAAATATCCATCACTTTTATACAAAAGATATATTCTGGACCATTTACTAAAATGTCTCACCTTGGTGCAAATAATTTTTCTTGTCTGTTTTAAAAACTTTATGAAGTAATTTGGTTCTATGTCAACATTTTCCCTCGATGTCAAACTCAACATACTTGTGTAAATTACCTCTCAATTATTTATTTTGAGCAAGAATTATTTTTCTACAATTTCTATTTTATATCTCATAATAATCTTTGTCCTGCTTTTACATTTAACTTCATAGCTACACCCCAGAATTTTTTTTTGAAGAAATTTGTTTGTAATGCATATACCTTTTCCTATAAGATATGTGACTTCAAATTGAAAGGGGAGAATAAAATAATAACACAAATACAGAAATACTTTAAAGTATCATCAGAAGGAATATAAACAGTGCAATTTGTAAATTGTTTAAGGGACATAACTCAAGATGGTTTAAATTCAAAAAATTATAATTACCAAATGTTTGCCCCCCTTGCAGACAATGTTTTTCTTTGCTAGTTCTTAAGGACATGTTTTGTAAACAGTGCTTTAAATAAACTAAGAAAAAGCTGTTTACCAATGATAGTATGGTATCTATTTAGGATTTTAACACATTTAGAAAATAGAGCCCCATGGCAGGCCTACGGATCCTGCAAGATTTTTACAAAATCTTATCAAAAATACTTAGAAGCCAAGTTTAGATAAGCAGTGGAAGGTTCGTAAATATCATGTACAATAACTGATTTGCCTAAGAAATATCAAATTATAAGCAATACAAATTTTACTTGGCAATTTAAGAAATAACAAATAGAGGCTAACATGAACCTGCATAGAATATTTCACTCAGTTAATTAACAGCCCTGTTTCCAGTGTCGACTAATGCTGGAAATTTTACAGTGAATGACAATCTTTGTGTAGCCGTTACAGAATCTGATAATGTTACTTATGAATCTAATGATGAGGTAATTAATTTGCAATGTACTGATATGAATGTTTTATGCAATCCCCCTGAGGCCTTATCACCTGTTGATCTAAAGCTTTGTTTTTCTTTTGGATTAAGTGTATTATTGATAGCATGTTTATATGCCTTATTTAATAATAATTGTTATGAATTATTACCTAATTTACAAGAAACATCTGAAGAAAAGGATAATGTTTATGACTTTTCTTCAACAAAGGGTATAAAAATATGTTCACATAATGTCAACAGACTTGAACACAAGCTGGATGAAATCAAATACAATTTAATGTTTTCTGAAAATCCTCCTGACATATACTGTTGTTGTGAAACATTTTTGGACATTAACACCCAGGATAATTTTATACAAATTCCTGGGTTCATTTTAAACAGAAAAGATAGACTATTACGAGGTGGAGGTGGTTTGGTTGCTTATTTTTCAGAAAAAGTAACATTTAATAGAAAAGCTGAATTTGAAATAAGTGACATTGAAACAATGTGGTTTGAAATAAAACCAGTTCACAAAAAATCATTTTTATTATGTTCAGTATACAGACCTCCTAATTCACTAATTAATTGGATTGATGAATTTGAAAAAGAAATTACAACTGCTATTAATCCTAATTCAGATATTATTTTAGTTGGTGATTTTAATATAGATTTTTTAAAACCTAATAAACAACCACAAAAATGGCTAAGTTTATTAGAAACCTACAACCTCAACCAGATAATTCAAGAGGCAACAAGAGTTACACCTGATTCTAGTACACTAATTGATCATGTTTATGTCACCAATAAAGATTTGATACTAGAATCACATGTTGCTAAATTTTCAATAAGTGATCATTATCCAGTTTGTTTAACTAGAAAAGAAAAAAATTCCACTTATATCAAAAAAGATATTCATACTACCATTTCTTACAGAAATTTTAAAAATTTCAATGAGGCTAATTTTCTAAGTGACTTAGCTATTGCACCTTTTGATAAAATTGAACATGAAAGTCACCCAAATACATGTATTCAGATGTGGTATGACATATTTAATGCAGCTCTAGATAAGCATGCACCAATTGTTACTAAACGAGTAAAAAGAGACAGACAACCTGAATGGTTCAATAATGAAATTGCATATGCCAGAAAAATGAGAGAAAAATACCATAAATTAGAAATGTGGTCCGAGTTCAAATTTTGGCGAAACAGGACAAAGCACATAATCGATGAATCAAAAAGAAATTTTTATTCAAAGATGGTAAAAGATTCAAAAGCATCTAAAGATTTGTGGAAATGTATTCACAGTCTTAACCCATCCCAACAAGAAAAGCCATATGAACTTTTAAATGAAGATGGTATTAAAACTAATAATGTCAGGGACATTTGTAATGTTTTTAATAAGTTTTTTACATCTTGTGTTGAAAACCTGAGGACTGACAGATGTATGAGCAAAAATAATGATTATGCAAAATTAAATAATTTTGTACAAAAGAAATTTACTAAGTCAGAACAAGTAAAATTTTCAATTCCACCAGTCACAATAAATGGTCTATTTAATGAGATGATCAAACTTGACATTAATAAATCCACCGGATCTGATAACATAGGACCAAAAATTTTAAAATTGAGTGCTCCTTTCATAACTTCATCTTTAACTTACATTTTTAACAGAATAATAGATACAAGTACATTTCCCTGTGTTTTAAAGAATGCAAGAGTAACCCCTGTTTTTAAAGCTGGTGAAAAATTCATGGCAACAAATTATAGACCAATTTCTGTACTTCCAGTTTTATCAAAACTTTTAGAAAAGCATGTTTCAAAACATTTGTTTGCCTATCTTAAAAGATTAGATCTTTTACACCCAGCACAGTCTGGGTTTCGACAAGAACACTCTTGCCAAACTGCCCTTATCAATATCATAGATAAATGGATACAGGATATGAATGATGGTAATATCAACTTAGCAGTCCTGTTGGATTTTAAGAAAGCTTTTGATGTAGTAGATCATGATATCCTCTGTAAAAAACTTGAAATTTATGGATTTGATAATACTGCTGTTTCTTTTTTTCAATCGTATTTGAATGAAAGAACTCAACAAGTACAAATTGGTAATGCTCATTCTGAAAAACTTCATATCAAGTATGGTGTTCCCCAAGGCTCCATATTAGGCCCCCTTCTGTTTATATTATACATCAACGACCTTTCTATTTATATGAAAAATTGTTGCACTGATTTATATGCCGATGATTCAACCTTACATCTTTCTGGTAATTGTTATCAAACTCTTCAGTCAAAGGTACAAGAAGATTTACATGGTGTAGAGGCATGGTGCAATGATAACAATATGTTCATCAATAAAAATAAAACAAAATATATGATTATTGGAACGAAGCAAAGAGCAATGCCACATTACAATGAGAGTTGTTTAACTATTAACAATCAAGTGATACAATCTTCCACATGCGAAAGTCTTTTAGGCATTAAAATTGACCCTTCCCTCACATGGACAACCCAAATTGACTTGATCTGCTCAAAAATATCATCTAGACTATATCTACTATTAAAGATTAAAAAATTTCTAAATCTAGACTGCAGAAAATTATTCTATAATGGTTATATCTTGCCACTTATTGATTATTGTTGTATAGTGTGGAGTAGTTGTAGCAGTGAGGGTTTAAAAAGGATATTAAAATTACAAAAGAGGGCTGCTAGATTAATACTAGAAACAGACCCATTCGCTCCTTCTGCACCCTTATTCAAACACTTAAACTGGATGACAGTTGAACAGAGAATAAAATATCATAAGTTAGTGATGACATTTAAGTGTATTAATAATGATGCCCCATCATATCTTACTAACAAGTTTCATTATGTTTCAGACAGAAATCCGTACCCCTTGAGAAATGCTGTTCAAGGAAACCTCATACTCCCTAAACCAAAAACAGAATTATTCAAAAAATCTTTTATGTATTCTGGACCATTCTTGTGGAATAATTTGCCAATACCGTTAAGAAATATTACAAATATTAATTCTTTCAAATACAAAATAACAGATCATTTATTGAAATCAACCTAGCTGTATAAATAATATAAAAAACTGATCATGTCATCATGTTTATTTTTTCATCACATTTTATCAAGTTGTATTGAACATTATTATCACACTTGACTTTTTATGCTAATGTATGTATGCAATGTACTAGTATATGTTTGTGTTTTGTTTGATTTTTCATTACGAGGGCCTCAGGGAAGATTAGTTATATAGCTAACTGTGTAACCCTCTTAAAATAAAGTATTGTTGTTGTTGTTGTTGTTGTTGTTGTTGTCAAGCAGCTCCTTATTTCAAAGTCAGTGCTTTGCAAATATTTGATTTTTTTTATCTAGTGTTATAATTCTCACAACAGTAAAAAAAAAATTGCTATACCAAAATATTTGTCATCATATTTAGTATACATGTAATTGTAAAATCATGTAAATTCAGGTCCATCATTAAAGGTTATATTTGTTGGTCGACAGGCACTAATATCAAAAGAAAATTCAAATTAGGCATGCACTCCTTATGACCTGAGGTCATCATCATTGCCAATGAGATAGATTTGAATAATAGATGTGTCGTGAAAGTAATTGTGGCAACAATAAAAAAATACAAATAAACAAATCATATATGAGGGCAACAAAGTCTATACAATGTCAAACTACAAATAATAAATAAGCCTGACTTGATATAAATTTTGGTTAAATTAGACAGTAACAATCAAAGATCTGCCATTTTCATCAATTCAAGTATGGTTCTACTAGTGTGTAAAAAGTAAAATCACAAAATTTCTGAACTCTGCGGAAAATACAAAACCGAAAGTCCATTATCAAAAGGCAAAATAAAATTCTCAAACACATCAAATGAATGTATAACAACTGTCATATTCCTGACATGGTACAGCCATATTCTTATGTAGAAAATGGTGGACTAAACCTGATTTTATAGCTAGCTCAACCTCTTACTTATATCTAAAGTTTCATTAACATCTCTCTATTTGTTGAGGAGTTGCACTTTACCTCCTGTACTCATTTTATGGTGATGTGATGGACCATTTATTTAACTACCCTTTCTTAGTTTTCAAATTAACAAAAATATAAATTGACAATAAAAGTTCAAATTTCAAAATAACGATAATAACATAACGCACTGATCGTACCAGGTCATAAATCGAACCAGGTCCAGTGTTCTCCCCAGGCCGTTTTCGTACCGCTATATTTTCTTCCTGTGACGCTATGATAATTTCCTCGACGCTATAATTATGTTCACGATGTTATTTTTCTCGTTTCTATATGGTAAAGCCATGTCCTAAACTTTGAACTTTCATCTAATTACCGCTTGTGATCATAAAAAAAATGTATCACCTTGAAATGTAATCCCCTCAAGTCGGACATTTTTATCACCTTGAAATGTAATCCCCTCAAGTTGGACAATAGAGGCAATTTAGAGTGATGAAATAGGTGTTAATTTGCCCTTTGGGTGATAACTGTTTGGATACCAATACCCCAAGATGTCACTTGTGAGACATGATTAATACCACATGGTCTGCAATCGCAAGGAGAAAATGTAATCAGAAAATCATAAAAAAAAATCGAAATATATGTTTGCAAAATGAAAATTCGAAGAAACAAACAATTTTTCTCTTTTAAAAAGAGGTTGAGTCGTATCTTTTTATGAATTTCAAAATATTAGTATTACTTTAAAATTTTGATTTTGAGCTAAATAAGTTTTGTACTTTCTTTAGAAAGTGATCATAATTGGCTTTAATTTATGTTTCATCCATTTAATGCATTAAAAACGCCATATTCATTCCCAATCTCTTGTCAAACATTGTTTCTTTTTCATATTTTTCATTGCTTTCGACGGTCATTGAATATTTTAGTGTAAACTACTGATCGGGACCGGACCAGATATGAAAAAATCCGCATTTTACGATAATAACTACATATGCACGAATGGCACAGTAGACGGAAAACAATGATACCTAAAGAGAAAACTAAGCATTAACAGACTATTTGTTAACTTTTTTAAAAATATGTATCATTTTGATAAAAAGAAACAACTAGGACTAATTCATTGAGTACCATGAACCAATATATTTCATAGACATGTTAAAGAAACACTTTTTAATTTTAATTTTTATTGCTATATGATACTTTCTCTTCCCTTTTTTTTTTTATGAGAACCAGTGTTTTTTCCTACATATTTAGTGCAATTGTATCTATACAGGTTGCACTATAATAAACCATTCATTCATTTAGCTGGGTAGGTAGGGTAACTGGAACCACACATATATTTTTATTTGGCCCAAGAGGAAAAAAATAATTCTGGAACTATAAATGAATATAGAAAAAATAAAATGAAAATACTGTTATCATGGTGATAGTTTAATTGTATTCTCAGTTATGAATTCAACAATATAGACACAAAGAATAGGGTGGAATAGAATATTTTATTAACCAAATAAGGACCTATAGCATACAAACAATATAATACATTTTGTAATAAACAATAGCGTATATAACATAAAGGAAATAGAGCATTGCCACGATGCGACAAATTACATTGAAAAAAATACAATTTATTTTTTTACGCCAAATGTGATGCTATCCAAAATTTCTGGGGAGAACACTGAGGTCATAAAATTGTTTTTTCCCCAATCAAATTATATAAGCAAACAAAAGATAACATTTTTATCTCAACAAAGCACTGGAATTGGAAGAATACTTCATTATCAGAAACCAAATGTTTTCATCAGCAACCTAATATGCCATCGAGGAATAATTCAAGCAGCTCTTGTGTAATATTACTGAAGACAATTCAAACAAAAATCTATTGATTTCTACCAATATTTATTTCCCTAACCTTGAAAAAAATTATCCATCCAGATAAAATCTACATATTGAACTTATGCCCTAATTGCTTCAGCAATCTTTAGCCCATTAAAATGGATAGTTTCTAATCTATATAACAATAAAAAAAAATATAAACAAATAAAAACTTTTTCATCAACCTGATGAAGTGTGTGATTTTCATTGCTCTATTTAATGTTGTTAATGCAGTCAACAGATCAAAGTTTTTTTCTTCCTCTGACATCAAATAATTTTACTTTGTAGTTGTATTAGGTAAAAAGCATTGTCGACAATTAATTTCCTGTTGTATATAAAAAGTTTTTAAACCTAATTCTACAAAGGATGTGCGGCAACATATTTATTGTTATGCTATAAAAATTGAATTCTATACGGGTCAGAGTCCCTTTATAAAAAAACTTTATCGATCACAAAGAAGGAAGTTATCATTATATACAAATAGTGTTGGTTATAATTTATCCTTCTCTCATCAACTTTTTTTACTCAAGTATTTCCAAATTGACTTAATCACTCTTATTTATAAAATCAATAAGAGGCTCCAAAGACCCTGAATTCCTGACCCTAGTAAAACAAGAATGTGTCCCCAGTACACGAATGCCCCACTCGCACTATCATTTTCTATGTTCAGTGGACCGTGAAATTGGGGTAAACCCTCTAATTTGGCATTAAAATTAAAAAGATCATATCATAGGGAACATGTATACTAAGTTTGAAGTCGATTGGACTTCAACTTCATCAAAAACTACCTTGACCAAAAACTTTAACCTGAAGCGGGACGGACAGACGAACGAACGAACAGATGGACGGACGAACGGACGCACAGACCAGAAAACATAATGCCCCTCTACTATCGTAGGTGGGGCATAAAAAACATGCTATTTTGATTTTTATTATTTTTTTCCTTTCTGGAAATTAGTTATGTTGGATTATTTGAAGATCTTATTTAATGACCTTTTTGTAGGTCTTGCATTGAGGATTATTTTTTTAGTTTATACAGCATAACCTGTGTAACTCAACACGCTGGGGGACCAGAAAATAATGTTGGATTGAGCAGGGTGTCAGAATGCTTGTTTTTTTCTGTAAGGATAGGCATATGTTTGGACCATGAAAATGTGTCGGATTAGGCAGGTTACACTGTACCTATCCATTAATGTTTTTTAGATGAAAACATACCATTTAATGGCAATAGATCCTATCACCCGTATGATAATTGGCTATATTAAATTGTTGAAACATTAGGGTTAACTTTGGACAAGTAGTTTCTAGAGAAGAGTTTTTTTTTAGTTTACAATGTTGGGCGACAGAAAAAGACCAACTGAGCTTGTAATTGAGCAACATGAACATGCAAGCTGCGTTGTTAAGACGTTAAATGTCTGCAATGCCTGCAAGTTAGTTGTTGCTTAATTGCCAATTATAGAATCTTTCGGAATATTGGTAATTTTATTGTTTTGAAAGCATTGTTGCCTCAATGGACGAATTCCATAGTTTACAAATATAAGACATTTTCAACCAACCAAGTGTTGTTGTTTGAAATATTACAAAGGAATTGGATTCTGAAATAACGATTTTTTATTAGTTGACAGCCATGGGTCTCAGTAACTAAGACATAATTATCTGAATTTCTACCTTTCAAGACAATATGTTAAATATAAATAATATTTGAAAAGTATATTTAGAAGGGATGGAGAATACAAATACGTACTATAGTGTCAAGATACGTTAGACTTAAATACTGATATAACAAAAACATACAAAACATAAATAAATAAAATCTTTTGACAAAAAAAACTCTTGAAATTTCCCGGTCCTCTTCAATTTTCCCATATCTGCTTTTTATTTTTATTAAATCACGAGAAAAAACTTTGATAAAAGATCGAAGATTTTGTCGATGTCTATCGGCGCTTTTATTCAAGCACTCGTTTACTAGGTGTAATCAAGCGCAAAAGAGACCACATTCTTCCCCTATCATTCTAAAAGTCGGTCACGGTGTCGGTAAAATCGGAAAATCCGGATTGATAACTGGTGCTTAAATCGGGACATAAACGATTTTTTTTCTTGTCATCGGAGGAAAATAAACTTACAGTTGCATTTATTATAGCTCTTAATAAATGACATAGTAATAACAATAACATATTTGTCAAATTTAGTAAGAAATCGTTTTTTTTAAATTTTGTACAAAATTCAATCGTATCCGAATCCAGCTTTGTTCAGTAAATTACAATATTCAAAGTTATTATGGCGGAAAATTCAAACTGAATCTGTAGATCATGAGTTTGCATAAGTTTGGATTTACTTCAAAAAGGCTAAACGATATAAATCAAGCATCACCCCCACCCAAAAAGCCCAAACTTGACAAAAAGCAGAGAGACAAACTGTATGATGTTGAAAAAAGGACCAGGAGGTATGCTTTGCGCCGTCCGCATTGGTTGGCGGATTTAACTTTTAGATGTGGGTAAGTAATTTTTTTATTGATCTTACCCGTGGTAAGTCAAGGTGCCAAAAAAATCCTAGAACACTGTAATATATACAGGTTAAAATATGCCTATAAATATCATCTGAAGATAGCAATCTTAATTACAAAGCTTGAATTAACATTTAAACAAACAGGGCAAGCAAGCCTACCAAAGTTTTACTCTACAAGCATTAGGAAATTAGCTGTAATATGAATAATTTTACAGTATTTGAAAACAATCATTTTTTTTTATAGTAAATTATGGAGTTCTTTTGAATACATTTTGATACATGCAGTGCAATCTATGAACTACAAGCGAATTACTACATTTACTGAAAAAGAGTTTTACTGTAACAATACGAGAAAACATCCACACTACATAAATGTATATCAAAATAAATATCCATGTATTTGAACTTACCTATTAAATTCAAAATTACCAATTTCTAATACTGCGGACAAAGTGTCTGTTTTTCCTTTCAAAACCTACAAAAGAGTCAATTGTCAAGTTTTGAGATCTTTTTTTTTAAAACACAATTTCCTAAAAGCAATTACCAGATTATTTGAAGTTTTTAAAGGAAAAAAAACTGCAACCATTTTTAACTTACTTCATTATATTTTCAAGATTGTAAAGGTTTTATGAATATATTTCCCTGGTTTGCAAAAGTAGCTACGAAAATATTTTCATGGTATCATTAAAACCGTTTTGATAATGAATTTAAGGGAAATAACACACAATGAATACCCACCTTTTTCTCAAAAAGTTTTCTTATGTGTGGTTTCCACCAATGTTCTTTTATAACTTTAGCTTCTATTTCCAAACCTTCATGTTTCTCACATAGAAGTTTTATAATACAAGGGGGGTCTACAGGAGGTTTCCAGTCTTTGGATTCATAATCTTCTGGCAATGCTGAAGTATATAATGTGTACAATTTGTATTAACAAAAAATTTGTAATAATCCATTTAAAAAAAAATAATTCTGAAACAGTGGCCTACTATGACATTATAGCTATTGCTCACTGAAACCAAGACTTAAGACTAACTTATAATAAAAATTTGTTTTTTTTGTTTTCCCAATGTCAATAGTAAACATCAGAAAAGAAAGGTACAATCATACGTACCATAAAATGACAAGATCCTTACACACACTTAACATAATAGTAATTTTATTGCTGTTCATCATCACAAAGTAACAGATCATTCTTATTTATATTTTTTCAATGATTACCCTATATTGATACACTGAATAGTATTGTGAATCATTCAACATATCATGTATATGGATACAACAGGAACCTGAGGTCTAACTCTACTTGAACTAAATATTATCTTCCTATCATTTGTTGGATTGACTTTTGTAAAAGTTAAATACATTATTCAATAATGTTTAGGATCTTAGAATGATTTTTTTCTGGCTGTGCTTGAACAGACAATGTAGAATTAATTCAAACAAGGTGACAAGTTATGCTATAAGAGAAATGCAGAGAAGAATGAATGTGTAATAATCACCTTGAAAATCTGAGTTTAATAGATCTTTCCTTCCACCCAGTATACTGTTGGCATATACCCAGTCTATACAACACAACAACAAGTGGTAAGAGTTCACCAGATCATCACTAATGGCTGGGAAGTGACCTGCAACAATAGAAAAGAATTTGAATAAAATTACAGATGGACTGTCATACAAATACAAAATTGCTACATACATGATACATACAAATATTGTATCATGACAAATATTGTATCATGATAGGTATATGGCTTACTATTCACTAGATAATCACTATACCCTGTACGTATGTGTGATGTAGGTAAAATAGTATGAATTCACATGCATGTTATTTTCCTGAAAAAGTATAGTTGATTTCACCAGAGATAAATGAAACCCACTATTGTTCATTACAGTAACTTGTTTATACTATTAATTTATTATTATTAAGAATTCTTTTAAATATATACTTTATATACATGTACCTTAAATTTGACTTAGAATTGTTCGATACAAGCTTCAAAATTTCCACCCACACAAAAAAAAAGAGATTTAAAAGCGTGGAACAAAATTTTAATTTATCGATATTTTGTGCATTTTTCCTTTGATATTTTTTTGTGATCATTTTTCATATCATGCTACTCACTTGAGATGGAAAATTATCGCAAGAAACTAAGGAGCCACGTGGCGTTGCTAATGAAATTGACAAGGTCGTCATAGGTAAAATAGCGATAAACAGATTATCATTGGTCATCTCAACTCGATTGCTTTCTCGCTTTCGCCGTAACCGGCTCAAGCGAGAAAATCAATCTCGTTGAGATAACCAACAATAATCTATTAGTATATACATATTTTTTTCAAAATATAAATTATTATATTAATGCATCAAAATAATGATGCATAGAAATTAATCTATAGTTTTAGACATTGAATCAGCGTTCAAAAGGACATTTGGATGACTTTGAGAAATTATAAAGGTTGACAAAAGTATAAACCTATTTGCATCATCTGAAATCAACTTGGAAATTCCACATGTACAAGAATTCCTGATAAAGATTACCATAATTAACTCATGAAAAGTCTTACATTACAAAGTACAGATCAGACATCTTTCATTACCTGATGAAAGAATTCAATTAGTTATTTTTTATATTTTGATATGAAATTTAAGTTTATTTACAAATATAGACAGAAAATACATTTGAAGTTTATACATCAAAATAAAAGATCAAGTATTAGGAGTCTCCTGTACCAACTGTAGTTATAATCACTTCTTTTTTATTGGAATCTTTATAAAATCTTTAAACAAGAACGTGTCCAAAGTACACGGATGCCCCACTTGCACTATTCTTTTCAATGTTTCATGGACTGTAAAAATTGGGTAATAATCTAATTTGGCATTAAAATTAGAAAGATTATACTATAGGGAACATATGTACTAAGTTTCAAGTTGATTGGACTTCAATTTCATCAAAAACTACCTTGACCAAAAACTTTAACCTGAAACTCACACTTTCATTTTCTATGTTTAGTGAACCGTGAAATTGGGTCAAAAGTCTAATTTGGCTTTAAAATTAGAAAGATCATATCATAAGCAACAAGTGTACAAAGTTTCCAGTTGATTGGACTTCAGCTTCATCAAAAACTACCTTGACCAAAAACTTTAACCTGAAACTCCCCCTTTCATTTTCTATGTTCATAGGACCGTGAAATTGGGGTCAAAAGTCTAATTTGGCTTTAAAATTAGAAAGATCATATCATAAGCAACAAGTGTAATAAGTTTCAAGTTAATTGGACTTCAGCATCATCAAAAACTAACTTGACCAAAAACTTTAACCTGAAACTCCCACTTTCATTTTCTATGTTCAGTGGACTGTTAAATTGGGGTCAAAAGTCTAATTTGGCTTTAAAATTAGAAAGATCATATCATACATAAGCAACAAGTGTACTAAGTTTTAAATTGATTGGACTTCAGCTTCATCAAAAATTAACTTGACCAAAAACTTTAACCTGAAACTCCCACTTTCATTTTCTATGTTCAGTGGACCGTGAAATTGGGGTCAAAAGTCTAATTTGGCTTTAAAATTAGAAAGATCATATCATAAGCAACAAGTGTACAAAGTTTCCAGTTGATTGGACTTCAGCTTCATCAAAAACTACCTTGACCAAAAACTTTAACCTGAACGGACGCACAGCCGAACGGACAGACGAACAAACGCACGAACAGAGCCACAGACCAGAAAACATAATGCCCCTCTACTATCGTAGGTGGGGCATAAAAATAAAATATTCTGCAAAAAATCTGTCAGTCTAAATATTAAAGCGTTGTGCTTAACAAATGGGAAATCTTAACTATCACTCGGATCAGAATTTAAATTCTGTAAAAAACATTCTAAGCAAATTTTGTGGTATTCTGACACAAGCAATATTCATTCCACAAGTTGACAACTGATAATATCGAAAGATATTTTTAGTCGAGTGCATTCAACTTTACACTAAAAATTTGTATAGCAAGAATGGTACAATCCAGTTTCTGTCAAAAAAATGTATTTGTTTGCAATATCATAAACTGCCCAAATATAGGTGTTTAAAATATTTAAATTTGCATACAAATTTTAAAAGCTTTTTTTCTTGTTGGGTATGCAGTATTTTGTGAAATTGCAATAACTCATCAAGAATTGGTAAACGCTGCTCAGCATTCACAATAATTAATGCATCTAAACACTTCTGAATTTTTAGTATCTGTATATGTAACTGGATTACTGGGATCAGATGTGTTTCTTGCTTTGCCCCATTCTCTTATAAGGACAACTAACTATACAAAACTTTTTTCATTTTATCATTCAATTCCATGTTCAGACAAATAATAAAGTCCTGTTTTCATCAATCAGATTAAAGGCTTTGGCTGTGTACTATTATTTCATTCACCAAATGAACAATAAAGGAATGATTTGGCACAGTTACCTACATCGGGTTAATATAAACAATAAATGTATGTACTTTCCCTGGTTCAGAAAACAAAACAAAAGTACAATTCTATTATTCAAATCTGTATAAAAACAGAACAATTTCCATTGCAAATTAACATCTATCCTTGCTCACCTACATAACTTAGGTATTACCCTCAAATGACATACTTTTTAACATCTTGGAAAATTTCCATCACTGAAAATTTTCTCTCATTTAATTGCACATATCAGATCATTTAAAATAGCAAATCAATATGTTTATAAAGTCGCTGATGACAATATTTTAACTGTATCCACAACAGAAACCAAGTCATTGATTGTCCCCAGGAAATCAACAAGGTTTTATCAACCAAGCATGCTCTTAAAGAAATTCCCTCATGTCGCTATCTTCATTCATACCAAATAAGTTGTAATTTCATACCCTGATTTACTAGGCTGATAAGACAAATTTCATTTGCATGAATTTAACATTCAATTAAGAGTCTAGTGGGGCTGATTGATACCATTAAGATTTATATTATACCTGTATTTATACTGACAAATTTCACTTTAAATGTACTGCCTGATTTATGGGTAAATGCTAAACAAACAATCTTTTAGAGAGCCCTTAAGGTATGGGTACTATTTATGAGTAAATACAAAACAAAACATTTTAGAGAGCCCTTAGGGTTCTGTTTAAAATAGAATAAAATCACTTAGGATAATGTCCCTAGATTTGTTTTTTATCTTATTTTTAGTCTTGATTATTCACCTACTAACCTAAATTGATAACAATCTTCATCCTAAGAGACTGAAGATGACCTTCATCTTATGAAACATGGTCAATCTTTCTATCACCATGATATATGCAATGTAAATAATAATTTTTTAGTAATTTTTCATTAGCACCCCTAATCATCATCTTTGTACATGTTTAATGTTTTTCACAATTTGAAAATTTTCTTTTACTTCTAAAGCTCTCAAAATTATAAGCAAATAAGTAAAACCTTGCTGCGGGGGCTTAATGGTACTTATAAAACTAGCATATAAGTGAATAATGGGGCAGGGTGGATGAGGTGAAAATGGTGCCATGTTGATCAGTGGTTAGGATTTTACATGGACAACTTTATGCCATTTTTATATCATATTTGCCATGCAGGACATATCATACGCTTATGAGTGTAGCTTTCTGTAGCCTGCAGACAGGAGGCCACAGTGAATACATGAACTTCATAAGTCAGGGGTTGACTGATTGATTTTTAGTGCTTAAAACCACTTTTTGCAGATTTAACAATATCAAAGTAGCCAGTTTTTAATGAAGGAGGACGCAGAAATCCCCACAATGACCATTAAGAAAAAGAGATCTGGGTATGGCAGTGTGCAAATGGCTGATTCAGCCAGTTCATGATTTTTTTTATCTTAATCCGCACTTTTGAAGTAGTTGTTCCAGAAGGGTAATTAATTCTTTACTAACAGGCTATTATTTGAACTTGGAATTATTTTTAATTATGGAATTTGCTTAATTTCTTGTGTTTAAAATTTTTGATAAATTCCATGTAATATTTGGTATCATGATCTTTTGAGCGGTTAATAACACTTTCCATACAATGTATTTTGGTTAGATAGTGTTGTGCGCGGCACAGTACATTCTATTGAAAAATACTATTTTCTTTGTAATAGAAAGTGTTGTGCGCAGCACAGAACATTTCAGTACAGAATAAACGTGGAATTTATTGAAAATTTCAATAAAAAGAAATAAAGCAAATTCCATAATTAACCAGATGCTCCACAGGGCGCAGCTTTATACGACCGCAGAGGTTGACCCCTGAACGGTTGGGGCAAGTATGGACACAACATTCAAGCTGGATTCAGCTCTATATTTGGATTGTGATTAAATAGTTGACACAGCATAGGTTTCTGACACAGAATGAATGTGGTCTAATGAACTTCAAATATTTTTTTTGCCTTTGAGCAATTCACTATGCTGTTGAATATTAATCCTCTCAAAAAATTTTCTTTTTATTTATGAAATCGGAAATGAGAAAAATAGTAAAAGTGAATATACATTGTATATTGTATAAAACAATGATTTAAGTTGATTCAACTACTATTCTGGACAAAGAAAGATAACTCCAATTGAAAATTTCTTGCTATTGCACAATATTGTGCAATTAGATATTTCTTGCTAATGCGCAATACTGTGCAATTGAAAATATGTGCTATTGCACAATACTGTGCAATTGAAGATTTCTTGCTATTGCACAATACTGTGCAATTGAAAATTTCTTGCTATTGCACAATACTGTGCAATTGAAGATTTCTTGCTATTGCACAATACTTAATATAATAATTTTGGATCCTGATTTGAACCAACTTGAAAACTGGGCCTATAATAAACAAGAGGCTCTCAAGAGCCTGAATCGCTCACCTTAATTTTTTTGGTTAAATCTCTCATCAATGATTATTTTGGCTTTTCAATTTATTTAAATGTTCTTTGAATCGTCCTATTTTCTTCAAAAGCAAAAAAAAAATTATTTTCTCCTATGTTCTATTTTAGCCATAGGAGCTATGTTTCTGACATACAAGGAAATGAAATATAAAATTTATACTAGATACTCTGAAACTCATTTAGCCTAAGTTTGGCTGAAATTGATACAGCAGTTTCAAAGGAGAAGATTTTTTAAAGTAAGTCAACATGATGAACAAATTGTGAAAAAAGTCTTTAAAGGGCAATAACTACTTAAGGGGTCAATTGACAATTTTGGTCAAATTGACTTATTTGTAGATCTTACTTAGCTTAACATTTTTGCTTTAACAGTTTATCTGTATCTATAATAATATTCAAGATAATAACCAAAAACTGCAAAATTTCTTTAAAATCATCAATTCAGGGGCATTATACCTGAAAAACCAGTTACCCAATTCGGCTGAAAATTTCAGGACAGGTAGACCTTGACCTAATAAATACTTTAACTTCTTGTCTTATTTGCTCTAAATGCTGGAGTTTTTGAGATATAAGCCAAAAACTGCATTTTACCCTGTGTTCTATTTTTAGCCATGACGGCCAAGTTTTTTGACGAAATAAAAAATAAAGCACAAACTTTATTTAATACACCCTACTGATCATTCAGTTGAAGTTTGGTTGAATTTGGTTAAGTAATTTTAGAGGAGAAGATTTTTTAAAGTTAGCAAATATGATGAACAAATTGTGAAAAATTGTCATTAAAGGACAATAACCCCTTAAGGGGTCAATTGACAATTTTGGTCATATTAACTTATTTGTAGATCTTACTTTGCTGATCATTTTTGCTGTTTACAGTTTATCTTTATCTATAATAATATTCAAGATAATGACCAAAAACTGCAAAATTTCCTTAAAATTACCAATTAAGTGGCAGCAACCCAACAATGGTTTGTTTGATTCATCTGAAAATTTCAGGGCTGATAGATCTTGACCTAATAACATTTTTACCCCATGTCAGATTTGCTCTAAATGCTTTCGTTTTTGAGATATAAGCCAAAAACTGCATTTGACCCCTATGTTCTATTTTAAGTAACGGCGGCCATGTTTTTTGACGGATCAAAAATCGAAGCACACACTTTGTGCAGGATAATCTAAGGAACAATCATGCTAAGTTTCATCCAAATCCATTCAGTAGTTTCAGAGGAGAAGATTTTTTAAGTTAGCAAATGTGATGAACAAATTGTGAAAAATTGTCATTAAAGGACAATAACCCCTTAAGGGGTCAATTGACAATTTTGGTCATATTAACTTATTTGTAGATCTTACTTTGCTGATCATTTTTGCTGTTTACAGTTTATCTTTATCTATAATAATATTCAAGATAATGACCAACCAGGTGCTCCGCAGGGCGCAGCTTTATACGACCGCAGAGGTCGAACCCTGAACAGTTGGGGCAAGTATGGACAAAACATTCAAGCGTGATACAGCTCTGAATTTGGATTGTGATCAAATTTTTGACATTACATGGTTTTTTTTACACAAAACAAATGCTGTTGAATATTAATCCTCTCAAAAAAATGTTTGAAGAAATTTTCTTTTTATTTATGAAATCTGAAATGAGAAAAATTTAACCCCCCCCCCTTTTTTCACATCCCCGTTTCCCTTTTTCCAAAACTGATATCAATTCAAATTTCTAATGGAGTTTGCAACAATAACTACTCTTTTAAATACATCATAAAATATTAAAATGTAAAATAAAGTGCTTGTTATCACTGAATGGTAAAGATTGGTTGGTAGTAAAAGTGAATATACATTGTTTATTGTATAACAAGAGTGCACACGCTGAAATGTCTCGCCTTCTATACTAATCATTGATATTATGTTGATAGTCCTAAGTATAAAGCTTAGTTTTATTACAACTGTCTCATAAACTTAACATTAACCAAGATAACTAAACAAAGACCAATGAACCTTGAAAATGAGGTCAAGGTCAGATGAACCAAGCCAGGCAGACATGTACAGCTAACAATGCTTCTATACAACATATATATATAGTTGACCCATTACTTATAGTTTAAGAAAAATAGACCAAAACACAAAAACTTAACCCTGTGCAATGAACTGTGAAAATGAGGTCACCATCAAATAAAACCTGCGCGACTGACATAAAGATCATAAAATATTTCCATACACCAAATATAGTTGACCTATGCCATACAGTATTAGATAAAAAGACCAAAACTCAATATTGTGCAATTAGATATTTCTTGCTAATGCGCAATACTGTGCAATTGAAAATTTCTTGCTATTGCACAATACTTGATATGGAATCCTGATTTGGACCAACTTGAAAACTGGGCCAATAATCAAAAATCAAAGTACATATTTAGATAAAGCATATCAATGAAGCCCAAGAATTTAATTTTTGTTAAAATCAAACTTAATTTAATTTTGGACCCTTTGGACCTTAATGTAGACCAATTTGAAAACTGGACCAAAAATGAAGAATCTACATACACAGTTAGATTTGGCATATCAAAGAACCCATTTATTCAATTTTTGATGAAATCAAACAAAGTTTAATTTTGGACCCCCATTTGGACCAACTTGAAAACTAGGCCAATAATTAAAAATCTAAGTACATTTTTAAATTCAGCATATCAAAGAACCCTAAGGATTCAATTTTTGTTAAAATCAAACTAAGTTTAATTTTGGACCCTTTGGACCTTAATGTAGACCAATTTGAAAACGGGACCAAAAATTAAGAATCTACATACATAGTTAGATTCGGCATATCAAAGAATACCAATTATTCAATTTTTGATGAAATCACACAAAGTTCAATTTTGGACCCTTTGGGCCCCTTATTCCTAAACTGTTAGGACCAAAACTCCCAAAATCAAACCCAACCTTCCTTTTATGGTCATAAACCTTGTGTTTAAATTTCATAGATTTCTATTTACTTATACTAAAGTTATTGTGCGAAAACCAAGAATAATGCTTATTTGGGCCTTTTTTTGGCCCTTAATTCCTAAACTGTTGGAACCAAAACCCCCAAAATCAATCCCAACCTTCCTTTTGTGGTCATAAACCTTGTGTCAAAATTTCATAGATTTCTATTTACTTATACTAAAGTTATTGTGCGAAAACCAAGAATAATGCTTATTTGGGCCCTTTTTTGGCCCTTAATTCCTAAACTGTTGGAACCAAAACCCCCAAAATCAATCCCAACCTTCCTTTTGTGGTCATAAACCTTGTGTCAAAATTTCATAGATTTCTATTCACTTAAACTAAAGTTATAGTGCGAAAACCAAGAAAATGCTTATTTGGGCCCTTTTTGGCCCCTAATTCCTAAAATGTTGGGACCAAAACTTCCAAAATCAATACCAACCTTCCTTTTGTGGTCATAAACCTTGTGTTAAAATTTCATAGATTTCCATTCACTTTTACTAAAGTTAGAGTGCGAAAACTAAAAGTATTCGGACGACGATGCCGACGCCAACGTGATAGCAATATACGACGAAAAATTTTTCAAATTTTGCGGTCGTATAAAAACTGCAAAATTTCCTTAAAATTACCAATTAAGTGGCAGCAACCCAACAATGGTTTGTTTGATTCATCTGAAAATTTCAGGGCTGATAGATCTTGACCTAATGAACATTTTTACCCATGTCAGATTTGCTCTAAATGCTTTCGTTTTTGAGATATAAGCCAAAAACTGCATTTGACCCCTATGTTCTATTTTAAGTAACGGCGGCCATGTTTTTTGACGGATCAAAAATCGAAGCACACACTTAGTGCAGGATAATCTAAGGAACAATCATGCTAAGTTTCATTCAAATCCATTCAGTAGTTTCAGAGGAGAAGATGTTTGAAAAATTGTTGAGGACGACGACGACGACGGACGCCAAGTGATGAGAAAAGCTCACATGGCCTTTTAGGCCAGGTGAGCTAAAAAATCTAAGTACATGTTTAGATTCAGCATATCAAAAAAGCCCAAGAATTCAATTTTTGTTAAAATCAAACTTAGTTTAATTTTGGACCCTTTGGACTTTAATGTAGACCAATTTGAAAACGGGACCAAAAATTAAGAATCTACATGCACAGTTATATTTGGCATATCAAAGAACACCAATTATTCAATTTTTGATGAAATCAAACAAAGTTTAATTTTGGACCCCGATTTGGACTAACTTGAAAACTGGGCCAATAAAATGTTGGGACCAAAACTCCCAAAATCAACCTCAAGGATTCATTTTTTATTAAAATCAAACTAAGTTTAATTTTGGACCCTTTGGACCTTAATGTAGACCAAATTTAAAACGGGACCAAAAAATTAAGAATCTACATGCACAGTTATATTTGGCATATCAAAGAACACCAATTATTCAATTTTTGATGAAATCAAACAAAGTTTAATTTTGGACCCCGATTTGGACTAACTTGAAAACTGGGCCAATAAAATGTTGGGACCAAAACTCCCAAAATCAACCCCAAGGATTCATTTTTTATTAAAATCAAACTAAGTTTAATTTTGGACCCTTTGGACCTTAATGTAGACCAAATTTAAAACGGGACCAAAAAATTAAGAATCTACATTACACAGTTAGATTCGGCATATCAAAGAACCCCAATTATTCAATTTTTGAACACAAAGTTCAATTTTGGACCCTTTGGGCCCCTTATTCCAAAACTGTTGGGACCAAAACTCCCAAAATCAAACCCAACCTTCCTTTTGTGGTCATAAACCTTGTGTCAAAATTACATAGATTTCTATTTACTTAAACTAAAGTTATAGTGCGAAAACCTAAAAATGCTTATTTGGGCCCTTTTTGGCCCCTTATTCCTAAAATGTTGGGACCAAAACTCCCAAAATCAATCCCAACCTGCCTTTTGTGGTCATAAACCTTGTGTTAAAATTTCATAGATTTCTATTCACTTTTACTAAAGTTAGAGTGCGAAAACTAAAAGTATTCGGACGACTTTCAAATTTTCAATTTTTGCGGTGGTATAAAAATAATTCCAAGTTCAAATAATAGCCTGTGACACACATTACATTTATGCTACTTGGAGTTAAGGTCCATTTAGGAAATAGTGTTTCCTCTTGAGATAAGAGGACATCCTACACTTTCAAAATTGCCTTTTTTTCTCTAAGATTTCTATTTTCAACTTCAGTATTTGG
Source organism: Mytilus galloprovincialis (assembly GCF_965363235.1). Lineage (NCBI taxonomy): Eukaryota > Metazoa > Mollusca > Bivalvia > Mytilida > Mytilidae > Mytilus > Mytilus galloprovincialis. The sequence continues at coordinate 74,387,979 of NC_134843.1, forward strand.
TTCAAACAACAAGGGTTCAAATTTAATTTAAACGATGAAAGGCCAGTAACTTTGATTTGACCAAAGAAACATAAAGGTCCTCTATTATTGTTAGAAGATCCAACTTTTATTGAAAATTCAAATCATAAAAAAAGAATTGCTCACCATAACATAACATCCATCAGCTCAAATTCTTTTTCAAAATTAAGATGGCAATACTAATCTAGATACTGGTTGGTAACTTTTCATCATGATTTTTTTATGGTGTTAAGTTTTAATTTTTGTTTCGAGCTGCGCTTAAATATTTCATCAATCACTCCCCTTGTATTCCTTATTTCGCCAATCACCCCTTCTATCCCCAGTTTCATCAGGTTTTCTCTGGGAAGGGATTAGTCACTTCACTTCACAAAAAAAAAATAAACAGACTGATACCGTTTACTGGTTGATTTATTATTATATCCAGGATCTTGTACAACAACAGGTCACATGACTATACATCAATCAAATGTTAACTAGTACTACATTATCTTGGAGTTGAACATTTAACATATTCTGTCAGTTCCGGTTTGAGGCCGATGCCTTAGGAAAGTATTGCTATAGTAAGCTACAGCAAACTTTCCAAAAATATGTTTGTTAAACATTGATGAAACTTAAGACCCAATAACACATAATTAATCAAATTTCCTTTTCTGCCAATACAAATAAGCCTTGTGGTAGTCTTTAAGATGGTAATCATCAGGCAACTTGAGACATAATAACTAAAATTAAGAAAACTAGTGAGCACATTAGCAGAAGAACTCCATACCAGTAAATTCCAAAAGTACAAATTACAAATGAGCGGAGTTGGATAGAAATTGACTTTATGCAAATGAATATCAATACATCTGTTAATCTTTAGCAGATTGAAATAATTTCTACGGAGTCTGTAATTGTTTAAAAATTGAACTGTCATAAGAACCAGGCTACAAATAAAGGCAACAGTAGTATGCCGCTGTTTAAAACTCGTAAATCTATGGACAAAAAACAAAATTGGGGTAACTAACTAAAACTGAGGGAAACGCATTGAATATAAGAGGAGAACAACGACACAACATTAAAATATAACATACACAGAAACGGACTAAACATTAGACAAAATCCGATGAGAATAACAATTATAACATCAAAACCAAATACATGAATTTGGGATAGAAAAGTACCGTGACACGTCTTATAGTAATGTGAATTCAAACTCAAATATAAGAAAAAACATGGTTTTGTGGCATGCCAAACCTGGCACTTTAATGTCAGTGTTAAATATAACATTGAAATGAAAACATAATATTACAGAACTACAATACAAATAAATAGGAGAACGTAATAGACAAAGAAACAGAACAACTTTTATCTTTTATTTCGTATTTGAATGTTTGAGTCATGTTCATGTATACATGCACTTGCATTAGGTCGATTTCTATCCAATGCAGCTCAAATGTAACAAATAGCACTTTTATTCTCATCTTGAAACACAAAATATCTAAACTTGAAGGTAACTCTGGGAATAACTCTTAAAATAGTGAACCTCAAAATCCTACTTTAAATGTATTTAACAGTACAAAACAATGTTTGTTAAATTTCAAAAGATGTAATCAAGAAGCATAATCATTATAATTATCATCCAGATACCAAAGAAAACAAGAGTGCACACACTGAAATGTCTCGCCTTCTTTACTAATCATTGATATTATGTTGATACTCCTAAATATAAAGCTTTATTATGACTGTCACATAAACTTAACATGAATAATGAATATGAGGTCAAGGTCAGTTGAACCATATGCCAGGCAGACATGTACAGCTAACAATGCTTCCATACAACAAACCTGACAAATATAGTTGAGCCTATTGCTTATAGTTTAAGAAAATAGACCAAAACACAAAAACTTAACACTGAGCAATGAACCGTGAAAACCAGGTCAAGGTCAAATAAAACCTGTGCGACTGACATATAGATCATAAAATATTTCCATACACCAAATATAGTTGACCTATGACATATAGTATTAGATAAAAAGACCAAAACTCAAAAACTTAACTTTGACCACTGAACCATGAAAATGAGGTCAAGGTCATATGAAATCTGCCCACTAGACATGTACACCTTACAATCATCAGGCCTCTACATTAACATTTTTTCTAACTTGTCCCTTCGGACAAGTGGCAAGAAAATCAACTTGTCCGAACTCTTAACTCTCTTGTCCGAATTCATAATTGAAAATCAAACATATTGATGATTTATACAGTAATAACACTTGGGCTTTGATTGTACCTAATAAAAAGAGCATTTTGTAATGTTATATGAATACCACATCAAAATACATTTCATTATTTCAGAATGAAAGTTTTTTTGCAAGACTGTGTTCTCTGACTCAATGTCACTATCATTTGTCAATCATTAAATCATCATTTCTTCCCAAAGCACTACGTTCCCCTATGGACCTATTCATTCTTTTAAGTAGTGGTATGGGTTAAACCAAGGATGTATATACACCTGGCCACCTTGAACATGTATATGAGTAAACCTTTTTAATTTATTGATGATGTCAAAACAAGCTTTTACAATTTATTTTGATTTGTATATACATTGATATATGATCATGAAGTACATACACATTTCACTAAAAAATCTGCCTTTTTAGATTTTTTTCATCTTAAATTTTTATATCATAGATCTTATCAAATAAAACCTCTTTTAATGTATTGTTATGCATAAAAGCAAAATCAAATGAAACATACTTTAATTTAATATTTTAAAGTTTAGGTAAAACTCCATATGGAGGTGCTCCTGATTCAAGGAAGCTTATACTAAGAAGATACATTAACATTGGTTTCTTTCCCCTTACTTATATCCCCCTGGTCAATGGCTGCCAGCATGTTCAAATACTCCAAATCAGAGACATATTATACAAGTTTTATATGTCTCTAGTTCAATCAATGAATAATTATTTCATTTAGTATGATCAATAAAATAATCATTCATATTTTTGGGAATGTATAAGTCTTGAATTTGATCTATTTTTATCTGACCTTGATTTTTCACTTGTCCCATCGGACAAGTAGTATGGTGAATCTACTTGCCCGACACCTGTGTCCACTTGTCCCGTACAATCGGACAAGCGTTAATGTCGAGCCCTGAATCATTCCATACAACAAATATAGTAAACCTATTGCATAAAGTATAAGAAAAACAGACCAAAACACAAAAACTTAACTATAACCACTGAACCATAAAAATTAGGTCAAGGTCAGATGACATCTGCCAGCTAGACATGTACACCTTACAATCATTCCATACAACAAATATAGTAAACCTATTGCATAAAATATGAGAACTTTACTATAACCACTGAACCATGAAAATGAGGTCAAGGTCAGATGACACCTGCCAGTTGGACATGTACACCTTACAGTCCTTCCATAAACTGAATATACTAGACCTATTGCTTATAGTATCTGAGATATGGACTTGACAACCAAAACTTAACCTTGTTCACTGATCCATGAAATGAGGTCGAGGTCAAGTGAAAACTGTCTGACGGGCATGAGGACCTTGCAAGGTACGCACATACGAAATATAGTTATCCTATTACTTACGGTAAGAGAGAATTTAACATTACAAAAAATCTGAAGTTTTTTTTCAAGTGGTCACTGAACCATGAAAATGAGGTCAAGGACAATGGAGATGTGACTGACGGAAACTTCGTAACATGAGGCATCTATATACAAAATATGAAGCATCCAGGTCTTCCACCTTCTAAAATATATAGCTTTTAAGAAGTGAGCTAACACCGCCGCCGCTGCCGCTGGATCACTATCCCTATGTCGAGCTTTCTGCAACAAAAGTTGCAGGCTCGACAATAAAACTGATCAGGGATTTTAAGGGTGTAATTTTTTAAGGGTTCCAAATTCAGGCTTGTATAGTCCATGGCTTTATTCTTCAAAATTTAACCTGCCAGACAGGGGTGCGGACTACAGTACAACAGGCAAGAAATAAGAGAAAACATTTGATATCACAGGTGTATGGGTTACCACACCAGGCCAAGTGAGTGACAAAGTCGCTTTAGATCTCCCCACTTCACTCTAGGGAGAAGATATCACAGGTGTATGGGTTACCACACCCGGCCAAGTGAGTGACAAAGTCGCTTTAGATCTCCCCACTTCACTCTAGGGAGAAGATATCACAGGTGTATGGGTTACCACACCCGGCCAAGTGAGTGACAAAGTCGCTTTAGATCTCCCCACTTCACTCTAGGGAGAAGATATCACAGGTGTATGGGTTACCACACCAGGCCAAGTGAGTGACAAAGTCGCTTTAGATCTCCCCACTTCACTCTAGGGAGAAGTTTAAGTTGATCTCACCTTTTAGTAAATTTCCCCAATGTCACCTCTTGTTTTTGAGAAATTCTAAATCCAAATATAAACGACCTGATGGTTGACAAAATACAAAACATGTTTCCTCTAATTCAGTACTGATTTATCCGTGATATTATACTCCAACATTAAATTTGCTTGACAGGAGGTACTCTAACTCAAAACTTTAATTTTCCACCTAATCCGAATCAATCTGCAATTCTAATTCTGATTATCTTTTATTTACTGATGGATAACAATATTTGATGCTTCATTAAAATTTTCTCACTTCTTTTCAAATAATGCACAAGTAAACTGGAATCTGCTTGTATTTTAACTACGTACATAGTTTAGTTGTTAGCAAGGAACCAGCACAGCTACAATAGTCGGTTTTTCGTTCAGGATTTTGAGTTACAGACTGCTACATTTGCTTTGTTTTAGCCTAATGTTAAAGAACGGCACTTAGTATTTACTACCAAAGTCCTATATTTTTGTGAAATATGACATACAAATTTTTGCCAACTCACACCGTTTTTGTTTTCAATTTACTAGTACATATCCAATTTCCAGTTATATAAAAAATACAACTTTTCCAATGTTTTTTTTTTTGTGATCTTGTCATAATTAAACACTGTTGAAGTTTTCTCACATTATTTTTATGCAACTTGCTTCAGGAAAACCACCTTATTCAGGAAAATACAGCAAACAATCGCACATGATTTTTACTAAACGTTTTCAAAAAGAGACCAACAGTTTCTATTCCTGAATTCCTATTTTTGTTAAAGAACAAATATATATTTTTTTTAATTTTGATCTAACCAATGAAAGACAGAGAATCTGTATGCAACATATTTTAATTTACTTATCAATTATTATTTTTTTTAAGGGTTCTCACTTTAATTTTATTACACACAATTGCGAGCAATTTAAAACATACTTTTGTTTGAAAAAATCTTTTGAAATGCACCAAAGTCAAATCTTCAATTCATTCAGGCCTAGCTGCACAATCTTAGCTTTGATTGTCTTTATGCTATTTTTAGAACAGGTGCATAAAAATGAAACAGGTATGGATAGTTTTGTTCCGTCTGTTAACAATGATGCAGTTGAAGGCAACACTTCTCCTCCTACTTCCTTTATTCTTACAACAAAAATCAACAAGAATTTGGGAATAATTGTCCTCAACTTTGATAAGCAATCGGTATTAATGCTAAAACAATTTAAAGGGTCAAGATTTTACTCTTGACTAAAAACCTCTTGAAGTCGGTTTTTTTTTCTAATTTTACAAAAAAAAGCTGTGTGGGAAATATACTTTTCCAATTGTGGGAAGTGGGAAAATTTAAAATATGTTTTTTCGTTTAGAAAATGTCTTTTGTCTAAATTTTATAAACAAACTGACTGAATGTTGGATGACTATGCAAAAATTTTGCAAGCTCCACAAAATTACACCACTTTATTAACCTCAACAGACTATGAGCCTCTGCAAGTAGGATCACCTCTTAATAAGACAATTGGGTATCTAAATAATGGTACAGTATCAGATTTTCAATTTTTTTTATATTTTGCAACTACATGTAGTAAATATTTTTGTTCATCCATCAACTCAATAGTTATGCTTATTATTCAAAACTTACCTTTAACATGAACAAACATAGTCCAACAAAAGTTGAAAACTTCTGACGAGGAACATGGTAACCTCCTAAAAACAAAATAGTCTGTAAATAGTTATCAAAGGTACCAGGATTATAATTTAGTACACCAGACATGCGTTTCGTCTACATTAGACTCATCAGTGACGCTCATATCAAAATATTTATAAAGCCAAACAAGTACAAAGTTGAAGAGCACTGAGTATCCAAAATTCAAAGATATTTAATTAAGATATTTCAAAGATTTTATTTTTTATTAATTGTTATAAGGGGCATAACTCCACTTAATCATAGGTTATAAACAATTGTTTATTTTTTTAAGCTTCCATGTCGTGCTTTGCACTTGAAGTTTAGACTTGTTTGTCTTTTGATTGTTTTTTCGTCAATGTACTTCATTTTTTTTCGACTTACAAGTTTATTGAAACTTCCTTTTATGACATTCAAATTTTTCTTCATTCTAAGGAAGCCATTGGTGTTGGATTTTAAGATATTTATGCAAACGGAAAAATAATCAAAGAGTGACATGCATCCAATCTTAAAAAGAATAATGCAAAAAATAAAGCTATAAGCACAACAACTTTTTAATTTTGTTTAAATAAAAAATTCAAAATGCTGAAATTATTTTATATGTAATTATGTTAAATGAAGAATATGGTATCATAAAATGCAACTCGTATTACATGTACTTGTCTATCAGATTTATTTGATGAGCAATAAATCACAAAACATTCTTTTTCAAAAATATAACATCCAAACCACAAAGCTTTTTCCAACATTTGTCAAGCTGGGTTGTATATTTTGATATTACCTTTTCTTCTAAATAATAGTTATTATTTCAGAATTTACCTCTGTTTTCGACTTCTATTCTGCTTTGCAGGTTCGTCCATTGGATTTCTAAATATGTCCAAAAATATTGGTTCAAATTTCTTAAAGATAACAGTTGAAACTGCAAAATTTCTCTCCAGTCTGTCTATCTTATCTCTGAACTCTTTCCTTAAATTTGCCATATCAGACCACTTTTTCATCTTATTAAAAAACTGTATCAGACTGCAAATAAAATTCAAGGTTACAATTATTTATTACAAAATAATGTAATCTAAAAGTTAACAAATTATTTTTTTCACATTTTCTTGTAAAATAGTAGTTACTTGTCTTTATAATACACACCAATAAATTAACAAATTTTGATTCATTGAAGGAGCATTTTCTACGAAATTAAACAAATGAGTTTTTTATCAATCATTAATGAAAGTGAATAAGTGAAATAATGCTTCACTTTTACAGTAAGGGCTATTCCATAAAAAAATGTATGGGGGGTTTGGAAGGCAGTTTTTATCAGCACCCGCCATCCAGATAATTGTAATTGAGAATTATAGTGCATTATAGTGTGAAAAGTTGCTCTGATACCCATCACCAATGTATTATTAATATTATGTGCCTTCCAACCCCCCCCCCCTCCATTTTTTTCTGGAATAGCCCTATATTTAGATCAATTTTGTCAAAATAAGCCAAGAAACATTGCTGATGAAATATTCACTTGAAAGAGAATCATTCATCCTCATTGTATCTGTATTCATGTTACAAATGTACCTTAAATTTAACCCATTAGTTAGAGATTGGATAATTTACACATGTATTAGTTCTGTAAGGCTATGATTAGGAGGAAAAGAATGTCTAAACAACCATTTCGCTAACTGATACGATCCACAAAAATCATATTCATACAGTTATAAACAATGATTAACTTATTTTAACCTGCAAGATGAAATCAAACGGAACTACAGATCCAATTACAAGATTCACTATTTTTATTTATGTTTATATCAATCTATATGACCAACGGCAGTCTTTAGAGGTCATCTCTATGGTTAATTAGATGGAGTCAAGAATAAAATACACACAAAATGCAGATATATTTTAACAAGTCCATGCTTTGTTGATTGTTTATTTCGGTTTTATTGTAATTTTGGATATATGTTTCAGCATGTTATAAATCAAATATGAGATTTTGAGTCAAATAAGTGAACAAGAATTTGACAGCTAATGTCCTTTTTAAAACAATTGCTAACAACCTTTTTGTAAAAGGAAGCCATAGGTTTATAATTCATAACAATTAATAACTACCTGAATTTTGAAGAACGTAATAGCCTTGTAAGTGACACACAATTTCCTTCCACAGTTCCTCTTCCTACTGTAGGAATAACGCTCCTTCTACATGCTTCATAGAGTGCACACACCAACCAATGTAACTGATTTCCCTACAAAACAAAAGAACATTTATAAAGCCACAGGTTGAACTTAATAAAATATATGCATGAAGCTAATATCAATGTGTTTTCTTCACAATTACATACAAAATACTTATGCATTTTATAACAAACTATATAAATCAGGATCCATTAAAAAAAGCATTTATTTGAATGATTTGGGAGGACAGGGATTTCTATCACAAATAAAATTCCATCTCAAGTTTTATAAAATTGACAGATACATGTACATGAAGACATAGAAATTAATTATATTTATAACAAGATTGCACATGCTGAAATGACATGATTTAATGTTCAAAGTCTTGAAGATGAAGGTTTTACTTCTAGTATCATATAAACTCAACATTTTTCAAGTTCATAGACAAATGAGGTCAAGGTCAGATACCTTAGTAAATGTAGCAATTTTGTAATGCAATTCAAGCTCTCTAGTTACATGTGGGCCGAACTGAAAAACCCTCGGTGGTTTAAAAGGTATTCACAAGGTATTCACGCTAGGGTATGTGTGGGAGAGTCATAATGGTATGATGACTCTTGAGATGGGGAAAGTGTGATGGGATTGATCTGACACTTAGTAAATGTATTATAAACTTAGTCAGCCATAAGGGGTTGAGCTTAGTAAGTTCTTCTTTAGCTCAGTTAGTGTAAGCGCTGCCTTAAAACACTGAGGTCACAGCTTTTATTCCCAGTGGAGACAAGCAACTTTGTAATGAAATTCATGCTCTCTAGTCATTCATGTCAGAGAGACATGTTAATGTTTTGCATCAGATAAAATGTGATCGACATGTATGACGGTGACAGACCATGGCAATTTCTGTGTTCATAGTGTTTTTGCACATAGAAAGATGTTAAGCATCAGAGCATGTGATAAAATAAGCTTCAGAGATCCTCTTCAAATGATGGTAGAGGTACCAAGTCTGTATTATGCAAGAATTATAGTTAACCCTTACCAATGTAAACTCGTACCAACGTCAACTCGTACCACTAAAAAAAAACTCGTACCACTGCTAACTCGTACCAACTTAAATAAGTTGCATTTGATTGGTGTTTAATTATGAATATATACTGTTATTTTTCTCAATACCTCTTAAGTCTGTAAAATGTATATAATTTGAAAGTACAATGACCAATCTGTAGCTAATGTTCTATGTGTATTAGATATAGACAATACCTTGGCAGATTTGATTTGTTGTCTCCCTTGAATCATTCTTTTTTAAATTTCTACTGATAACCATTGGATTTAATTTTTAATCATTTAAATCAGTTACATTGAATAGATTTGGGTACTTTTCTTTTGTTTCTCAAAGGAATTTTATTCACTGAAAGAATTAATTTAGTGTGTTTTAAAGGTTGTAAATTGTTTAAGACCAACATGTTAAAAGTATGATTTTTTTTATATATAATATTTTGCACAAGGTTATGATTACCGACCGAGCAATAGCCAGTAAGGTCGTTAGTAACTTCTATGTATTGTTTTCAAAATATGACAACTTCTTTTAACATTTCAAATAATGTCATGTTCAAACCCCGACTTTAAATAAAGATTACTTTTTTTTTATTTAATGTGTTAGATATGCATTGCTTCAATAAAGAGTAGTGACACCTTGAGAGGAAAGTAAATGATACCTAAAAAAAAACGTATTTTTGTCCAAGTTTTCATTAAAATCCAGTATAAAATTACAGTAATTCAACTTTTTTTTTATTAATTTTAGTAAGAAAAAACACCACAAAACATTCGTATTTTTTAATATATTTTTAATGGTACGACTTCCCAGTGGTACGACTTTACGTTGGTACGAGTTCACTTTTTTGGTACGAGTTAACATGGTACGAGTTTCCGTTGGTACGAGTTAACTTGCTTCCTTATGCAACTGCACAGGACTTACAAAGAGATGTGGTATGATTTACCTCAAAATGCTTGAATTTGAAACTGGACCATAGCAGACCAAGCCTACGCTTTATCAACTGAGGTGAGGGAGTACACCACAGTTGATGGAGAGGGGATAGATCTACTCATACTGTACTATTTTATACAAGGGAAGAACAATCAGAATAAGCTATGAAATTCTCTGTATCCACCTTACATTGTGTGAATTCATCGTTTTTTCATGTTCCTTGACCATTTAATGAAAATATTCTGATGATTTGTGGTGTGTGTGAGAGTAAGCAGTGTCTGGGTGTATAAATATTTTGTCTAAACTTGCGCTAAGAAAACATGCCTCTAAGGAATAATTTTCTAATATTTTTTGGTAGTTTTCTAACGCTTCGTCCCTTGCTTTCTTGTCCATGTTAAGATCTAGGCATAGTTCTTCAAACTGACTTTCTACGGCATCTTCGCCGTCCTCTGAAAGACCCATTTTCGGGGTTAAAAATTTACAACTCTTCCGGTCGTAGTAAATTTCATCAACAATGGCCGTCAAATTCAATCTAGGTCAAACACACGCTTATGGCGGGAAAAGGGACATGGTCAGGGGTTAAAAATCGGTCCCAACAACATTACACTTAAAATAGTTTGCGATCAGATACATTCATCAATTATCAGTTTCATTTTTTCGCTTTAAATTACTTCCAACTTCTCATTAAGGAAGTAATTTATTGCAAATATTTTGACTAAAAGATATCATAAATGGTATATAATGAATTATACACCATACGCGGATGCATAAAGGTCAAACACTTTTTGACCTTTTTGTTTACACTTGTTTCAAACGCACTAAAGACTATGACCAGCGCGCACCTGTTTGAGGTTTATCAAATTCCGGGTCGGTTGATCTTATTAGAGAAAGTTACACTATGTATAAGTCCGTTAAGGATTATTAATACCATGATGGATTGGTAGAGTTAGAAAAAAAAACTGTTGAATCAACTAAATTTCGATATGTTTCTGTTGGTTATTTACAAATTGGTTTCTCTATGATAAAAGAAAACGGACTTAAAAGCATAACTTGAATGACTATAGTAGATATCTCAAAATTACCAAAATGAAGGAGTCAATTAATAAATTAAAACATAATAATAAAATTGTTGTAGTTTTGGTAGCGAAATACTATAATTAATTCTCTAATGACATCTGTAAACAATATACGTAAGCAGAGTTAAACATGTATATAGGTAAATTTGATTATTTGAAAATGTCTAATCAAATTTAAAGTATAGTTTATACAAGTTTAGCTCCGCCTTTTTATATCATTTTCAGATGTCAATCTTTATTACAATGCTTGAGCAAACATTCGTACAAACAAAGCAAGCAAGCAAACCGAACCTTTTATTCAGTGGTCGTTTGTTTAAGTGTAATTAAAAAATATTTGTTTTTCGTTAATTTTTTAATATAAATAAGGCCGTTAGTTTTCTCGTTTGAATTGTCATTTTGGGGCCCTTTATAGCTGACTATGCCTAATGGGCTTTGCTCATTGTTGAAGGCAGTACGGTGACTTATAGTTGTTAATTTCTGTATTATTTTGGTCTATTGTTGAGAATTGTCTCATAGGCAATCATACCACATCTTCTTTTGTATATATCTGTATCCAGGGACTTTAGTATAGATAGTCCCTGCTGTGCGTATCGTTTTGTAATTTCGTGAAGTCGCTTACAGAAGATTTAATCGAAAGACATCTAGAGGGCACTTTTTTGTCGAAATGCGCATCTGGTGCAGAAAAGAATGTTTCCGTTTATTATTTTGCTACTACTGGGCAGAAAAATTGGTTCTGGTTAAGTGAAAAACATTCTGCGACTTTCGTGTCATACATGGCTCTAAAGACTTCAAACTGTTATGGTCAGTCCAAACATGCCATAACTTCTCTTTGTAAGGCTTGAACCAATTTTTACCAGGAACATATATATTGACATATGTTCCAAGGTTTTACATAGCTAAATTAATGTCAGATGTATTGTTCAAATTGAAGATTATCGATGCTATTTTTATGTTTGGAATAAACATCTCACGGGAGATAAATAAGTTATACTTGTACCTGAAAACAAATACCTGCTCCTAAAACATGTCGAAAATCCACGAAGTTTTATCATTGGATTGTTTTAGTTGATCGTAGTTGACAGCATGAAATAAAAAAAAAATCAAAGATTCTTTTTTTTATTTTGATAATGGAAAAAAATGACTGACCCGAAGATATTTGGGTATTTTCACAGAAACAAATTCGTAAGAATTTTGCGGAACCCAGTGTCTCGGCCTACTTTTACTGTTAATCGCAGGCTCAACAAAAATTTGGAAAAAAATAATAAAAATATTCCTCTCTCTACTATCTTTTAATCGTATTAAGCTTCTGTCCAAGTTTGGTAAATATCCAGGATAGTTAATAAATCTAATAAATGTTTTAAAAACTTGAACTGCAGACTGTATGTAGTGTTAAATGGAAGAAAAACTAAATTCCATTTACAAATAAAATACGGAAAACAAGAACAAAATTTTAACAAAATTTCTTTCTAGATACTAGATTTTTATCATAAACAAGCTTCTGTCCAAGTTTGGTAGAAATCGAGGATAGTTTTAAGAGTTATTAAAATTTTTAAAACTTGAACCACAGAGTGAATGTGACGTTTCCTGGCAGGAAAACTAAGTTCATTTATAAGTAAATACGGAAAAAAATGGATTTGGTTTTACAATATTTACTTCTGGATACTATCTTATGATCATAAACAAGCTTCTGTTCAAGTTTGGTAGAAATCCAGGATATAGTTTAAGAAAGTTTTTAAAATTTCAAAAACTTTAACCACAAAGTGAATATTTGTGGACGCAGCCGCCGCCGACAGAATGTAGGATCGCTATGTCTTGCTTTTTCGACAAAAGTCGAAGACTCGACAAAAAGAGCAGAGCAGTCTGTCGGAAAATTCGTCAGTAGTTACCTTTGTCACGCTCGATATGTTTTCCCCAGGTTTTTTTTTCTTCAAAATTTGATAGTGGTGTCAAATATCTAACCGCCTGGTGGATTTATTCACGAATTTATCAGCACTTGTGGCTTATTGGTTTTGACTGGTGCACAATATATAAATTTTGATTTCCTTGTTTGGATGTTGTCTCATGGTCGTATATGGCATACACACATCGCCCTCTATTTATATCTTTTTACTTTTGTTTTATGCATTTGATAGTGTACACATTATTTCTTAATACTTTGGTCCAATTTTGAAGAGCGTCTTGTCAGGGCCGTAACTACATTGAGGCAAATGAGGCAAATGCCTCATGTTAGAACCCCCCCCCCCCCAAAAAAAAAAAAAAAAAAAAAAAACTGAAACAAAAGATTGTCTTCATATCAAATTGTTTTTCACGGAAAGTGTCTTTCAAGACGCAAGTTCTCTTCACTCTTTGTTGTCGCCCCTGCATGTTTTTTTTTTATATCCATGTTTCTATTTTCCTTTGAGTTTTCAGAGTTAATGGTCAAATGTTTGTACTTCTGTGTCCCGGGTTTGTCTTTTGTTCATTTATTGTCCTACTTTATGACTATAGTCTAAGTGTTGATTTCATTTGTAAACGTGGTTTTGCAATGTTGCATGTCCACCGATGTTCAGACATTGTGCGAGAAAATATTTTTAGAATATACGAGGCTACTGGACACAAAAAAAAATGGTCCTTTCTGCATGGATAATTGATATCAAAGAATACAAAATAGGTTTTTTTTTGTAAATAAAACTAGATAGCTGATATGGTTTGAATTAAAGTAAGGTCACATATTACCCGGTATCAAATAATTTGAAAAAAAAAACAACAAGGTATTGCCATATATGACCTTTTACATTGAAGGGTTAAACTTGCATTAAGTCGTGTTGAGAAAATAAAGGAATATGGAGTACACTTTCAGAGGACCTAATCGCACACAAAGTCAATGCATAGAAAAAATACAAATGATCAATAGTCAAAGTTTTTGTTCCTGTTCTTCATCTTGATAGTTGCTGGAGGGTCTTCAACAATACTTTGAGAGAATCATTAATACCGTAAAACAAGGTGAAGAATTGTCCCTAGTGTGGACTTAAGCAGAACTAGTACTTAAAGCATAATACTGCACTGTCACTATATTTAAATCTAGTCATAAAAAAAATCACCAAAGTCTAAGCACAATACAAGACAAGAACAGACAGACAGATCCGGTATTTAATAATTATGAGAATTACAATTTTTGCTTTATCCTACATATCGGTCTTTCAATATTGTATCTAGAACCTTAAAGTCTTAAATTACAATGAATCTATGTTTTTGCTTTGGGACCAGAAAATTTCGAAAAAAAAATAGCCAAAACAATTAGCCAAAAATTAATTAAGCCGTTTCAATGCAAGGAGAGTCTAGAAAACGCTCAGAATGCACGATTTTGCGTTATTTTTCTAAGAGCTTCGCCAAAATTTTTTTCGCCTCACTACGCTCGGCAAATATATTTTCCCTCACTATCAAAAGAGGCTAGTTACGGCCCTTCTTGTTTGTACTTGTACTGCATATACCGACTCTAAATAAAGCCTTTTTGTCTCATGTCTCTATTGAAAAAAATGTTCGATGACTTAGGCTGACATCTTACTGTATGTAGTGTAGTTTGAGTATACACAGTGTGAAACAATAGATGAATTCAATCAAGATATGTCAGTGTTTTTTAAATGCTTGGCATGTGAATGGGGAGGATAGACAGGGGTCCCTGGTTCCAGACCCCCTGCTACTTTAATTCCCTTCCATTTATTCAAAAACGAAAATCGATCAAAGAAACTTTTCTATTGAAACTATGTACAGCACTGTTATAGTAGTCTCAGTTTTTCAGTATATCTCTATTTTTACTCCCCCTTTCCCCGGGTAGCTCCCAACTCCAACTTCGTGTCCCCTCATTCATTTGTTCCTGTCTAGAGACAATCTATGTAACTATATATCATATGTTTCTGTCCTGTTCAATCCCTATATGTGTGATCAGAGACATATTATACAACTAATTATATATCACTGGTATGAAATATATAGACACTTAAACGATAATATTGTTTTACAGATTAAGTCTGTACTATTTAAAGATGGTTATAACTTATAATGTATTTCTTTGCCAACTGATTTAAGTTCCAATACAAAATTCAAGGAGAGTGCCAATGCAGACCCAAGTATTATTTTTTTAATTGAGAAAACCCAAAACTGTTTCAATGGTTGCTTGGGTCTATATTATGCATAGAAAACTTGAGCGAAATAAAACAACTCCTTGGAGACTCTAGTTCTGAATTATTAAGCATTTAAT
Organism: Mytilus galloprovincialis; assembly: GCF_965363235.1. Lineage (NCBI taxonomy): Eukaryota > Metazoa > Mollusca > Bivalvia > Mytilida > Mytilidae > Mytilus > Mytilus galloprovincialis. Next base: position 74,403,468 of record NC_134843.1, read on the forward strand.
TTATACTTGGGTATCATATAACCGATAAATAAAGTCAGTAATCCCTAATTCAATCTTTCATTATCACTTTTTTATTGTGATTTCAAGATTATTCCGATATAGACATAATTAAGCAGGATGAAATATAACAAATTTGTAATTTAAATGATTTACAGTAGATTTTACTGAATCCTATCCGATGTGAATCAATACAACTATCTTAATTACTCATAACTGTCATAATCTGTAATCACAGTTTGAAAGATGATAATAAATAGAATAATTGTTTATTTGTGTTTACTATCCCTCTTGAACATCACTAAAAATACAACCATATAGCCATTTACCTTTTGAGAGAAACAATAAATACGTCCGCAATTTAACCAGGTTACAAGCAAGTGCAATTTTAGCATCCTTTAAAAAGCTTAAACCTAAACAAGCTCATAGGACCTTTGCAAGGTATCGCTAACCTGGCAAAACAAGCTGGTGCTATTACAAATTGCAACAGTTATACTGCCTCCTGTTCAGAACCGTTAATTGCTGTTAATAACGTAACACTGTTTGTTCACACTGAAAGTTTTATTCGGTTAGGCTTTGTCAAATGCAGAGGCGATTCTTTTCTGTGACCGGACGAATCCCATCTCTTTAACACTTCTGTACATTGCCAACATTGTCACTTCTATGTATGTGTAGCATAGCAAGACCACATAATCTGACTTCAGTCATTGACCTGTTCCATGCATGTTTTAAGGTGCCGTAGCGCAAAAAAAACGAACTCTCACAACCACAAGACCCAGGCTAGCAGAAGCGATAGTATTTGTTTATATTTGGTTAGAACTGCATGTGTTTGATTGCTTGCTCTATTGTATATTTTGACCCAATCTCCTTAAAAGACGTAAAAGTTTTCCATCTGTGAACTTCTTGCGACAAGTCACCAAGGTATGGGATATCATTCTTATACTCATTATCAATAGAGTCTCCGTCAAGTTACAAAAATACCATGGTAGCAAGTAAAATCTGTAAAGCATTGGCTTAACGTGTGCAATGGAGTTGGGTACCGTTCAGAGATATTTAACCGATTTAACCGATTTAAATATCGAAAACACGCTGCCATTATGATTAATCACCTTGTTGGTAAAACTAAGAACCAGTGCTATTTAATAAATAATGAATGATTTTAACAATTATTTTTTTTATTTTCTGGGTTTTTTTTTGTCAGCCCGCAATTGTCCATAATCAAATGGCAAAATCAAATGACAAAACAAACGAATGGACAACAACTGTCATATTCCTGACTTGGTACATGCATTTTCAAATGAAGAAAATGGTGGATTGAACCTGGTTTTATAGCGCTAAACCTCTCACTTTTACAACAGTGTCATCGAATTCCGTTACCTATTCCCTATGGAAGATGCTGGAATTCTAGACAAAAAAAATCAACTCTTTTCATACCCTATGGAAGATGTTGGAATTCCAGACAAATTTTTAATTTTTCATATATCCTATGAAAGATGCTGGGATTCCAGACACATTTTAAAACTCTTTTTCATAACCTATGGAAGATTCTGGAAGTCAAGACATATTTTTAACTATATCTCATACCATATGGAAGATGCTCGAATTCCAAACACATTTTTTTATTCTTTCATATACCCTATGGAAGATACTGGAATTCCAGATAAATTTTTAACTCTCAAACCCTTAGTATGGAAGATGCTGTAATTCGAGACAAAATTGAATTCTTTCATTTACCCTATGGAAGATGCTGGAATTCCTGACACATTTTTAACACTTTATCATATACCCTATGGAAGATGCTGGAATTCCAGACAAATTTTAATTCTTTCATTTACCCTATGGAAGATGCTGGAATTCCCGACAAATTTTTAACACTTTATCATATACCCTATGGAAGATGCTGGAATTCCAGACAAATTTTCAAATCATTCTTATATACCTTATGGAAGATGCTGGAATTGCAGACAAATTTTAAACACTTTTTCATATACCCTATGGAATATGGTGGAATTTCAGACAAATATTTAATTTATTCTCATACCTTATGGAAGATGTTGGAATTCCAGACAAATTTTTAATTCTTTCTCATACCATTAGAAAGATGCTTGAATTCTAGACAGTATTTAATTCTTTCTCATACCCTATGGAAGATGCTGGATTTCCAGACAAATTTTTTATTGTTTCTCATACCCTATGGAAGATGCTGGATTTCCAGACACATTTTTTATTCTTTCTCATACCCTATGGAAGATGCTGGATTTCCAGACAATTTTTTTATTCTTTCTCATACCCTATGGAAGATGCTAGAATTCCAGATATTTTTTTAATTCTTTGTCATACCCTATGGAAGATGCTGGAATTCCAGACATTTTTTTTAATTCTTTGACATACCCTATGGATGATGCTGGAATTCCAGACACATTTAAAAAAATATTTTCATAACCTATGGAAGATGCCGGAATTCCAGACAAAATTTTAACTACATCTCACACCCTATGGAAGATGCTGGAATTCCAAACACATTTGTTATCCTATCATATACCCTATGGAAGATACTGGAAGACAAGACAAATTTTTAAATCATTCTCATATACCGTATCTAAGATGCTGGAATTCCAGACATATTTTTAACTCTTTTTCATATACCCTATGGAAGATGCTGGAATTCCAGACACATTTAATTTTTTTTTTCATAACCTATGGAAGATGCCAGAATTCCAGGCAAAATTTTAATTATATCTCACACCCTATGGAAGATGCTGGAATTCTAAACGCATTTGTTATCATTTCATATACCCTATGGACGATACTGGAAGACCAGACAAATTTTTAAATCATTCTCATATACCCTATCGAAGATGCTGGAATTCCAGACAAATTTTTATTCTTTTTTCATACCTTATGGAAGATGCTGGATTTCCAGACAATTTTATAATTCTTTGTCATACCCTATGGAAGATACTGGAATTCCAGACACATTTCTAATTCTTTCTCATACCCTATGGAAGATGCTGGATTTCCAGACAATTTTTTATTCTTTTTTCATACCCTATGGAAGATGCTGGATTTCCAGACAATTTTATAATTCTTTGTCATACCCTTTGTAAGATACTGGAATTCCAGACAATTTTATAATTCTTTCTCATACCCTATGGAGATGCTGGATTTCCAGACAAATTTTTAATTCTTTCTCATACCCTACTATGGAAGATTTGGATTTCCAGACAATTTTATAATTCTTTGTCAAACCCTACTATGGAAGATACTGGAATTCCAGACACTTTTTTTTTAATTCTTTCTCATACCCTATGGAAGATTCTGGATTTCCAGATTTTTTATAATTCTTTGTCATACCCTATAACAGATACTGGAATTCCAGACAATTTTTTAATTCTTTCTCATACCCTATGGAAGATGCTGGATTTCCAGACAAATTTTTAAATCTTTCTCAAACCCTACTATTGAAGATGTTGGATATCCAGACAATTTTATAATTCTTTGTCATACCCTATGGAAGAAACTGAAATTCCCGACGAATTTTTAATTATTTGTCATACCCTATAACAGATACTGGAATTCCAGACAATTTTTTAATTCTTTCTCATACCCTATGGAAAAAGCTGGATTTCCAGACAAATTTTAAATTCATTCTCATATACCCTATGGAAGATACTGGAATTCCAGACACTTTTTTAATTCTTTCTCATACCCTATCGAAGATGCTGGATTTCCAGACAATTTTATAATTCTTTGTCATACCCTATAACAGATACTTGAATTCCAGACAATTTTTTAATTCTTTCTCATACCCTATGGAAGATGCTGGATTTCCAGACAAATGTTTAAATCTTTCTCAAACCCTACTATGGAAGATGTTGGATTTCCAGACAATTTTATAACTCTTTGTCATACCTAATGGAAGATTCTGGAATTCCAGACAAATTTTTAATTCTTTCTCATACCCTATGACAGATGCTGGATTTCCAGACAAATTTTTAATTTTTTGTCATACCCTACTATGGAAGATGCTGGAATTCCAGACACATTTTTAACTTTTTCTCATATCCTATGGAAGATGCTGGATTTCCAGACAAATTTTGAACTTTTTCTTATACCCTATGGAAGATGCTTGATTTCCGGACAATTTTAAAACTTTCTCATACCCTATGGAAGATGCTGGAATTCCAGACAAATTTTCAATTCATTCTTATATACCCTATTGAAGATGCTGGAATTACAGACAAATTTTAAATTCATTCTCATATACCCTATGGAAGATGCTGGAATTCAAGACAAATTTTCAATTCATTCTTATATACCTTATGGAAGATGCTGGAATTCTAGACAAATTTTAAACACTTTTTCATATACCCTATGGAAGATGCTGGAATTCCAAACATATTTTTTAATTATTTCTAATACACTATGGAAGATACTGGAATCCCAGACAAATTGTTAATTCATTCTTATATACCCTATGAAAGATGGTGGAATTCCAGACAAATAATTAATTTATTCTCATACCCTATGGAAAATACTGGAATTCCAGACAATTTTTTTACTTTTTGTCATACCCTATGGAAGATGCTGGAATTCCAGACAAATTTTTAATTCTTTCTCATAGCCTATGGAAGATGCTGGATTTCCAGACAATTTTATAATTCTTTGTCATACCCTATGGAAGATACTGGAATTCCAGACAATTTTTTAACTCTTTCTCATATACCCTATGGAAGATGCTGGATTTCCAGACAAATTTTAAATTCTTTCTCATACCATACTATGGAAGAAGCTGGAATTCCAGACACATGTTTTAACTCTTTCTCATATCCTATGGAAGATGCTGGATTTCCAGACAAATTTTTATTCTTTTTTCATACTCTATGGAAGATGCTGGAATTCCAGACAAATTTTGAACTCTTTCTCATACCCTATGGAAGATGCTTGATTTCCGGACAATTTTTAAACTTTCTCATACCCTATGGAAGATGCTGGAATTCCAGACAATTTTTAATTCTTTCTCATATCCTATGGAAGATGCTGGATTTCCAGAAATTTTTTTATTCTTTTTTCATACCCTATGGAAGATGCTGGAATTCCAGACAAATCTTGAACTCTTTCTCATACCCTATGGAAGATGCTTGATTTCCGGACAATTTTTTAAATCGTTCTCATAGCATAAGGATGATGCTGGAATTCTAGACAAATTTTGAATTCTTTTTCATACCTTATGGAAGATGCTGGATTTCCAGACAATTTTTTAATTCTTTGTCATACCCTATGGAAGATGCTGGAATTCCAGATTTTTTTTTAATTCTTTCTCCAGTAGTCAGCACTTCTGTGTTGACTCGAGTTATTATTGATATGTTTATAATTATAAATTTAGTTTACAAAGATTTGAATTTTTGAAATACTAAGGCTCAGGAATAGATCACCTGAGCGGTATTTGGCAAAAACTTTTAGGAATTTTTGGTCCTGATTGCTTTTCAACTTCGTATTTCATTTGGTCTTTTAAACTTTTTTTTGATTCAACATCACTGAGGAGTCTTTTGTAGACAAAAGCTTGTCTAGCATAAATAGGAAATTTCAATTCTGGTATCTATGATGAGTTTATCTCATACCCTATGGAAGATTCTTGAATTCCAGACAAATTTTAAACTGTTTCTCATAACCTATGGAAGATGCTGGAATTCCAGACAAATTTTTAACTCTTTCTCATACCCAATGGAAGATGCTAGAATTCCAAGTAAATCTATTTAAAGAATTTTCTGGAGAAAAAAGTATATGTACGTAAGTTTTATAATGAAAACTATCCATTTATGTAAAAAACATTTTTTTTTTTATACTTTGAGGTTTCATGACTTTAAATGTCAAGCTTTGGTACAACTATTACATCAATTTAACATGATCCAAGAAAATAAGGCCAAGTCAGATGATCCCTGTCAGACTGACATGTATACCTTACAAACATAACATGCTTTGAATATAGTTGTACATATCAGGGCCTTTTATAGACTATGTGGTATGGGCTTAGGTAGCAATACACATTTAGGAGTTTAGTTTCGCATTTTGGCACCTGTGGATTTTTCAAAAAGGAAAGTTATTGTGTAATAAAATTAATTTTTAGACAGCTGAGTGCTTAATTTAACCTTCAAAGATGGTTTATAAGAGCATCAAGATTATTTTTTACATGTTTTATGGGCTGTTTTCTGTTTGACAATCCGTATTTTCATAGCTAGACCGGCCATCGGTCCAGAAATTAATGTAATGTTTACAAACACTTTTTTTCTACACGAAGTTTTTGACGCAATTTTACAACAAGAGTGCACACGCTGAAATGTCTCGCCTTCTATACTAATCATTGATATTATGTTGATAGTCCTAGGTATAAAGCTAAGCTTTTTTACAACTGTCACATAAACTTAACATTAACCAAGATAACTAAACAAAGACCAATGAACCTTGAAAATGAGGTCAAGGTCAGATGAAACATGTCAGGCAGACATGTACAGCTAACAATGCTTCTATACAACATATATAGTTGACCCATTACTTATAGTTTAAGAAAAATAGACCAAAACACAAAAACTTAACACTGTGCAATGAACCGTGAAAATGAGGTCAGGGTTAAATAAAACCTGCGTTTACTGACATAAAGATCATAATATATTTCCATACACCAAATATAGTTGACCTATGGCATATAGTATTATATAAAAAGCCCAAAACTCAAAAACTTAACTTTGACCACTGAACCATGAAAATGAGGTCAGGGTCATATGACATCTGCCCGCTAGATATGTACACCTTACAATCATTCCATACAACAAATATAGTAGACCTATTGCATATAGTATGAGAAAAACAGACCAAAACACAAAAATTTAACTATAACCACTGAACCATGAAAATGAGGTCAAGGTCAGATGACACCTGCCAGTTAGACATGTACACCTTACAGTCCTTCCATACACCGAATATACTAGCCCTATTGCTTATAGTATCTGAGATATGGACTTGACCACCAAAACTTAACCTTGTTCACTGATCCATGAAATGAGGTCAAGGTCAAGTGAAAACTGTCTGACAGACATGAGGACCTTGCAAGGTACGCACATATCAAATATAGTTATCCTATTACTTATAATAAGAGAGAATTCAACATTACAAAAAATTTGAACTTTTTTTTCAAGTGGTCACTGAACCATGAAAATGAGGTCAAGGACATTGGACATGTGACTGACGGAAACTTCGTAACATGAAGCATCTATATACAAAGTATGAAGTATCCAGGTCTTCTACCTTCTAAAATATAAAGCTTTTAAGAAGTGAGCTAACGCCGCCACCGTAGCCGCCGCCGCTGGATCACTATCCCTATGTCGAGCTTTCTGCAACAAAAGTTGCAGGCTCGACAAAAAAATGAGACGAAAGACATATGATTTTCATTGGATTTGCTGAATGATATATGTACACAGTTTCAGAAAAGGTATTACTTCAAGCGATTGAAATTCTACTTTTAGCCAAATTTTGGGGAAATATGTGACATCCTTTCCCCCCTTTTTGCAATATTTTATAACAAATAAATGCAGATTGTTGCCATGAATACACCCAAAAGAAATTATATTTAACCATTTTATATACTGGATATGAAATCTATGGAAGATTCTGATTACATACATATGCCCATATATGACACAAACAGTAAGCTTGATATTGCAAGAAAGCAATGAAAAGGGGATGGTAAAATTTATAAGGGCAAATTTTAGTATTTTTTCCTAACTGTTAATTGCTACCTTATGGCATACTTACCAAGCTCAGAATTGTATAATTTAAGACTTTTCATGCCACAAATCTATTGATATTTTGATTCAAAATCAACTTCTGAGAAAATTTAGTGTTTAAGAATGACAATACATGTTAATTTTATTGTTTACAGTCCTTAGCAACCAAAATTAGACATTTTGACACAAGGCTTATATTTGTACTCTATCGGCTTAACTCTTGCTTCTGATGGATTGGGCTGCATGTAGTAGCCTTAGTATTGAAAGCGTTGGTGTTTTTTCTTGCGAATGCATCAAATTATTGTTTTAATCAAAATTTCATGTTACATTTTTGCATATTTTAAATGCATAGTTAAATCAGAAGTAAGAAATTGATTCCTATCTACAAGTTTTTTTAATCAAGTCTTTGGTATGCAATAAGCATAAAGATTAACATTTTTATGCTTGAAATTGCTAAATTTTGTATTATTTTGCATCATCAGAGATCTTATTAAAATTTTCAACATTAAAAAACTGACAAAAGAGGTATAGTTTTTAAGATTTTGCTAAAAATCTAGGTAGAGACAAGATTTTACACTTTGACTTGGTACCTTTCTTTAAAATCAGTTTTTGTAGCGTCTCAGTGTCAACTACTAACCTTCATAAAATATTCATTACTCAACCAATTTTCAAAAATAAAAGACCATTTTGCTTGATTTAGCTAGCAGAACACAGAAAATATATTTTATAACAAATAAATGCAGATTGTTGCCATGGTTACACCCAAAAGAAATTATATTTTACCATTTTATATACTGGATATAAAATCTATGGAAGATTCTGATTACATAAATATGCCCATATATGACACAAACAGTAAGCTTGATATTGCAAGAAAGCAATGAAAAGGGGATGGTAAAATTTATAAGGGCAAATTTTAATATTTTTTCCTAACTGTTAATTGCTACCTTAGCACATTGTTGAAGGCCTTACGGTGACCTATAGGTGTTTATTTTTGTGGCATTTGGTCTCTTGTGGTGAGTGAGTTGTCTCATTGGCAATCATACCACATTTTCTTTTTTATATAACTACATGTATTTGATAAAGAAAGAAAGAAACAACTGTTACAGAAAATGTCAATTAATTTATTGAAAATTCCCATCACATCAATCAATGAGAAAATGTCAGATTTCAAATTCATCCAAAAATAAATATCTACACACTTTAACTAGCACATAGGCCATAGTAAAGTCAAGAGATTTCTAACAGAAAACTATACAAATGAAAATGATTATGATAATTTCCTAAACATCATGATTTAACTCACAAATTCTACTATCAATCACCAGTACACTTCTGTTGCAAGTACAAACAAAAACCTACATTAGCTTAAGAGATTAAGTTAAATATTTAATCTTCAAAAACTTGCATTAAAATTTGGTGAAAAGTTTACAAATATTTGAACCAACAACCTTAGCCAAGTAATTAAATTACTTCAATTTGAAATTTTGTGTTGATAAAATATGACTGATTACCGTAAACTATAGTTAATGAAACAACGTCATTTCTGAGGAAAACAATGAATTAACATTTTTTTTAAAAACTTAACCACAACCGCCAAACAACCAAAGACTATTGTTAATTTTTTAATGCAATCATCTCCAAGTTTTCATTTATCACAACATTTTATGAATAGAGTTAATTTCACTTAGTTTTCCTGAAACCACCCAGAAAGCAACTCTTATTTATGAAAGATGAGACTACAATGAGGTATGATAGTACATGTACAAAAGACTTCTTTGTGCTATTTCTGATGATGAAGAAAAATCATGTTTCCAACAAGTTTTGATCTCCATTAGATTAACAACAAGAGGCTCTCAAGAGCCTGAATCGCTCACCTGAATTTTTTTGGTTTAATCTCTCATCAATGATTATTTTGGCTTTTCAATTTATTTAAATGTTCTTTGAATCGTCCTATTTTCTTCAAAAGCAAAAAAAAATCATTTTCTCCTATGTTCTATTTTAGCCATAGGAGCTATGTTTCTTGACATACAAGGAAATGAAATATAAAATTTATACTAGATACTCTGAAACTCTGAAACTCATTTAGCCTAAGTTTGGCTGAAATTGATACAGCAGTTTCATAAGAGAAGATTTTTTAAAGTAAGTCAACATGATGAACAAATTGTGAAAAAAGTCTTTAAAGGGCAATAACTCCTAAAGAGGTCAATTGACAATTTTGGTCAAATTGACTTATTTGTAGATCTTACTTTGCTGATCATATTTGCTGTTTACAGTTTATCTTTATCTATAATAATATTCAAGATAATGACCAAACACTGCCAAATTTCCTTAAAATTACCAATTAAGTGGCAGCAACCCAACAATTGGATGTTTGATTCATCTGAAAATTTCAGGGCTGATAGATATTGACCTAATGAACATTTTTACTCCATGTCAGATTTGCTCTTAATGCTTTTGTTTTTGAGATATAAGCCAAAAACTGCATTTGACCCCTATGTTCTATTTTAAGTAACGGCGGCCATGTTTTTTGACGGATCAAAAATCAAAGCACACACTTTGTGCAGGATAATCTAAGGAACAACCATGCTAAGTTTTAACCAAATCCATTCAGTAGTTTCAGAGGAGAAGATTTTTTAAAGTTAGCAAATATGATGAACAAATTGTGAAAAATTGTCATTAAAGGACAATAACCCCTTAAGGGGTCAATTGACAATTTTGGTCATATTAACTTATTTGTAGATCTTACTTTGCTGATCTTTTTTGCTGTTTACAGTTTATCTTTATCTATAATAATATTCAAGATAATGACCAAAAACTGCCAAATTTCCTTAAAATTACCAATTAAGTGGCAGCAACCCAACAATTGGATGTTTGATTCATCTGAAAATTTCAGGGCTGATAGATATTGACCTAATGAACATTTTTACTCCATGTCAGATTTGCTCTTAATGCTTTCGTTTTTGAGATATAAGCCAAAAACTGCATTTGACCCCTATGTTCTATTTTAAGTAACGGCGGCCATGTTTTTTGATGGATCAAAAATCAAAGCACACACTTTGTGCAGGATAATCTAAGGAACAACCATGCTAAGTTTTAACCAAATCCATTCAGTAGTTTCAGAGGAGAAGATTTTTTAAAGTTAGCAAATATGATGAACAAATTGTGAAAAATTGTCATTAAAGGACAATAACCCCTTAAGGGGTCAATTGACAATTTTGGTCATACTAACTTATTTGTAGATCTTACTTTGCTGATCTTTTTTGCTGTTTACAGTTTATCTTTATCTATAATAATATTCAAGATAATGACCAAAAACTGCAAAATTTCCTTAAAATTACCAATTAAGTGGCAGCAACCCAACAATGGTTTGTTTGATTCATCTGAAAATTTCAGGGCTGATAGATCTTGACCTAATGAACATTTTTACCCCTTGTCAGATTTGCTCTAAATGCTTTCGTTTTTGAGATATAAGCCAAAAACTGCATTTGACCCCTATGTTCTATTTTAAGTAACGGCGGCCATGTTTTTTGACGGATCAAAAATCGAAGCGCACATTTTGTGCAGGATATACTAAGGAACAATCATATTAAGTTTCATTCAAATCCATTCAGTAGTTTCAGAGGAGAAGATGTTTGAAAAATTGTTAACGACGACAGACGACGACGACGACGACGACGTCGACGACGACGACGACGGACGCCAAGTAATGAGAAAAGCTCACATGGCCTTTTAGGCCAGGTGAGCTAATAAAATGGAAAAGAAATAATACTGTTTTGTCAACAATTCATTCATATATACATTGCAAAACAGATTCAATATGTAACTTTACTGTAAAAAGAAATTCATTTACTATTTATACTGATATTTCAATCACAGTGTTAATAAATAAAACATGTGTAAAAAAATTGGTATAAACAAATTCTTCCAGTTAATTAATAAATTATACAGTAAGTAAAACCTGATAAAATTAACAATAAATTATCAATTCAGACATATACCTTAAGATTCAATGACTGTAGTCGTCCATTTCATGTGTTCAACTTTTGTATATGAAAATTCCAAATAACTCATTTAAAAAAAAATCTTGTTTGGAATTTGATAGCCAAAATAATTTCATTAAAATAAGGGTTCTAATTTAAAATTTAAAAGATATAGTCGTGAAACCATTACTCAACATTAAAACTGTTTTTCAATTAAATCTTTTCAATTAAACAAACTATAAATCATATTTTCTCCTTACATATCTCTGCTTCATGCGATCTCCTCACAATTAAACCTAATTTTCCCTACCGATTTCACTGTAAAAATATCTGCACTGAAGCACATACGCCTAGCAGTAGAGCAGATTTAGAAACATTAGAAAAGCATAGCCACAACAGGTAAAACATTTGTTTTTGGCATCAATAAATAATCAACTACTAAATATAGTTTGTGATCTTATTGCTAAAGTTCTACTTCCATACTACTTAAGTCAATAAATTAAGATGGAATATTAATAAAGCGGTAAAATGTAATACTTTGAACCCCTGAGATTTCTTATTAATCTTCAATATCTTATGACAAACATATCTGACAATGAAGATCACAAATTCACAGTAAAATCAGCCTCACTACATAAAATCTTTTTGAAAATCCTTGCACATGTTAAACTCTAATATTTTAAGTTACTTAAATGAAAAAGGTCTGTTTCATATCAATTTCACTGTCTGTTAGTCTAAACTAGAACAGACATTTAATAATAGATTTTTGTAGCAGTGTATAAAAACGGATGATCATTTGGCCTGAAATACTTTCATGATTTAAAGATTGCTTAACCAGAAATGTTAGCAATAGTAACAGGTGTGTTTTCAATGTAAGTTCAACGTAAATAATTTAGAGATCTATTATACTATATACAATTTTAGCAGCATTTTCCTAATTAAAGTAGGAAATCATTAATCTGTTCCTTAATATTTTGTTATAATATATTATTGTTAGAATTCCCTATCAAAGGGCAATATGGATAAAGGCAAGCACTATGATTTAATGATGAGACTAGTTTTACTGTGAAAATGTGATGATGTATCTGATAGAATGCTTCCTTATACAAAACAATACATAATTAAAAGGTACTATCTACAATACATCTAACTTAACCATTTCTTGTTAGACAAACAAGTGCACTAAGACATAATTAGCAGATCAATTTCCCCAACTATTGAAATTTAAAATTTCAAGTTCTAATTTTGCTTCGTTTTATTTGTTACATTGATGATGGTAATTATACATATTTTTACCAGCCCTGTTTTTCTTCAAACAAAACAAATTTCTAAATAAGCACCATGTTGTACTGTTTTACATAAGGTTGTTTCTATCAAATGATGAATATGATAAAGTGTGATGATTATAGGAAACACATTACAATTAATTCTTGACTGTTTCAAATTGGAATACACAAAAAAAAAACAGAAAAAAATCCAGGAATAAGTTATTTTCAACAATAACATGTAAATGTTGTTCAATTGTAGTCAAAATTTATACATTAGTATTACAAAAATGTACAAATGTGTAACATCACGCTCCTCAGACCCTTTCTGTCCATTAAATAAACAACAACAAATAAATTATGTACATAAAAATTACCTGAAAAAATGTCCGGCAGGTTTAATCGAAGTCATATCAATATAAATCACAATTATTCCAAAAATGTTTTTTAAGTACCTTACATACAATAAATAAGATTGTACAAGCTTCAAAACAAGTCATACATCAACAATGGTCAATAAATTATATACAAACAAGATATGGTGGTGGTCAAGAGAGGGGGAATGACTTTACGGACAAACTGGCCAGTACAACATTATAGAGCATGTTAACATTTGTCTTCCTCGTCTTTGCTAATATCATCACATTTCGTGTCTGACCCTATACTAAGATCAACAGACCCATCTTCATCTACAGATTTTCTATCTTGGCCTCCTAATTCCTTATCTTCGACCAATTTATTCAAAATACTGTCTAATTTTGATTTCCTATCTTTCCGGGATCTGTCCTCCATTTTGTTAACTTTGTCTTTTAATGTGTCTACAATCTTACTCAATTTAAAAGAACTTTGAATTTTTGGTTTTGATTTGGCAGAATCTGGCGTACTTGGCTTGCTTTTCATTGACAAGTCTGTGGGTTCGTCTTGTTGTATACTAGCACTATATTGTTTGGAGGCACTCGACGATTTGTCATGATGATCAGAGGAATGTGATGAATGTTTTTTCTCACGACGATGTTTTGAACCACCTTCGTGGTGATGCTTAGCTTTAACACTGAGATCTTGAGGAGCATCCTGTAGTCCACTACTACTTCCTCTGCGTTCCTTTTGACTAAAACGTTTGATTTCACCTTCTTCTAAATCAGAATCGGCAGTCGATCCATTCATCAACCCAGAGTGGGCTAAAGCTCCAAATGACGTTGGTAGACTAGTTGGCAGTGAAAATCCCAGACTTTGTGCTTGCGCAGCAAACAATGGGTTAAGCAGCATGGGATTGTACATGAATGGGAATGAAGGATGAGGTATGCTAGGTGATTTTGATTCTGATTTACTTGATTCTTTACATTTGGGTGATTTTCTGTCTTTTGATGATGATTCAGTGTCTTTTGAATGAGATGCTGTCAAGCCAGGTAAGTAGCCTGCCATTCCAAGAAGTGGGTTCCCAAGGCCAAAATTAGGCAGGGCACCAAATGGCATTCCTAGAGGTAGTTTTGGTAATCCAGACATAGACATTAGACCAGGACTATGGAATCCTGATAGCCCAGCTAATGATGCAGCACTGAATGGAATGTCTGAACCCATCATTGACGATGATAAAGTGTCCTTTGGTTTCCTGCCTCTGCTGGGTGTCACAACACGACTCTGTAACGACTTTGGTAAATTAACCTACAAGAACAAAACAGATATAATGTACAATCAACTGTCCCAGACTAGTCAATTTCATTATATGGTAAAGGAACTTAATATAGGTGAACTTTTACTTCTATAAAATGATACAAATGATATAGTTATCTTTGTGCAACCAAAGTGTCACACAAATAATACTGTTACAAAGAAATAGTAAATTTTAGTCTTTAAAACAACTTTAAAATAGTCAATCTTTGAATATTTACATTAGAAATTTCTTGAAATACAAGGAAAAGAGATCATAGCTGTTCTATTAAGTAAAATTGCTCCTCTGTTTACACTTCTATGTATCCAATCAACGTTTAAAGCAATTCTACAATTTATATGTTAAACAAGAAATATAAATGATAAGAAAAATACACACCTTACTACGAACAATATCAGACCATTTGGAATCTACATCATAAAGGGGATTTTGTTCTAACCATTCTGTTAAATACTTCAATGGTGGGGCTTTGGCACCAGTAATCTGAAAAACAATACCATAATTTGAAACACCTTCAATGGCATAATTTCAAATCAAAATCTTATCTTAATACTTTTTTTTTTATCTATTTACTGTTGCTACACTGCCAGTGAATCTGTGTTGGTGTCAATAAAGACAATTCACTGATAATGGCCAATCTCAGAACATTTTGGTAACAAAACTAGCAAATAGGTGTCTTCTAACATGATTTTTGTAAGCCAGTAGATAATCACAAAACATTTCTTCTTTGTTATGTTTTTTATTAGTGTACATTTGTTTTTACATCACTGTCAATATGATGTGAAAGTTTGCCATTTCACTGTTTCTTTGGTATTACTACAGCTTTGTAACCAAGAGTTAAAGACATATTTCAATGGAAATCAACTTGTTTTACTGAAGAACAAAAATCAGTTTTACAAAGTTGAGAAAATTTTTATTTTTTTCATTTAATGGCCAATTTGACTCCCAAATTGTAATCTACCTTTTCTCTTTTACAAATTTCAAAGAAATTTTAAAAATTTAATAAATAAACAACTTACCTTTTTGCCTGTGATTCTATTTACAACGGAGACATTTTCTTCACCAGTCATCATCATAGGATCAATCATAGAGGGATCTAGACGAGACTTTCTGCCACGTCTTGGTATATCCTATTATTAAACAATTAGGACATCATATATATCAATCTCTTATTGAACATAAAATAACTTTATTTTTTTGTATCCCAATTATTAGAATAGTTTAGGTATAGATGTAAACACAACAGATATAATGTGTATCTCTGGCACTTTTTTTCAGTTTCAATAATTTGTTTTCAATGAATGTAACACATATTTCTTTTTACTTTTTACTTATTACTTATATCTTTGATCATCTTTTTTTCTTATTTTTCATTTCTTTTCTTCTTTTCGATAAAGATTTTAATATATTGTTCATTGTTGAGATACATTACAAATGAATGTAACACATATTTCTTTTTACTTCTTTTTTTTAATCTTTGATTCGTATATCTCTTTATTTTACACTTCTTTTTTATTTTTATTATTTTTTTTTTTTTTCAAGATATTGTTCATTGTTGAGTTACATTATCACAGAATATTACACATTTTTTTTTTACATCAGAGTAATGTTTAACTTATGCATCAAATAAACACATTTTTAATGAAATAAACTTGCATCATAAAAATCCTCTTCACAATCAGCTATCATGTATCCAGGATGTTCGTCCAACCATTTCTCTAAATCTTTTTTCTGTGGAGCTTCATCACCTGACAATCGGCTGCCATCTTCCAGATTTATCACAGGTACTCGGGATTCTGGGAAATAAAATTAATTCAATATACCAATTATACCAATTTTCAATTGATCAATATCAAAATTACAGTAACCCCAAAATCCATTCCTCTAGCAATAGTGCCTGCAAATATGTCAAGAATACATATTAAATACCAAAAGTGGAATAGAGGCAATGCATTACGAATCCTAATTTATTTAGAGAATGCAACATATCATTACACAAGGAAGTGAAAAATAGCCCAAATGTATATTGATGGCTACTTCATGTTCATCTGCAAAAATTACTTGTTTAAAGAATGATAATATAACTATATTATAGAAATATACTCTGCTTGATACTGAACCCACACACTAGATCTGATTGTTAATGTGCTTGCTCACAAGGCAACAGTCTGTAAGAAGACATGTCACCTCACCTGAACATATTATTCTGACTGTTCCAATTAATCCTTTCTCTTATTCATGAAGCTTTGGTTTGACACAATTGGGGTTTGATCTATGAATTTCCAACTTAGAGCCAAGGATAAATGTCTTATTATTTGAATAGTTTGAAGTCAAATGTCTGTACCAATATTAAACATTTTATCATTCCCTATAAACCCACAATGCATTATCATTAACTGTAAACACAGACTCATGTCTGGCATGTGACCTTATCACAAACTTAGCATTTGTGTTGACATTGCAGATGCCATAATAAGCATGACAATCAATATTTTGGTTCTGTGATATTCATTGGAGGCAAAAACTAACCAGGATCATGTCCAACTACATTCTTTGAGTGTTCCCTTCGTGCAAGAGCCTCTTGCATAGCAAGTTCAGCCATCTTCTCAGCTTTCCTTTTCCGTCCCCTCCGTTGTCTGCTGCCTGGGAACATCAAAGCATGTTCCATCTGCAAAGACATCTACAGAAAATCAGAAAAACAAATCATTTTTCCTTAATCCAAATTTATATCCTTTTATGAAACAAAATTCAACAACACAAGAAAAAGACTATGAAAGTCCTATTAAGCCTTTAGAAAATCAATCACTTTAAAGCTATTACAGGTGAATCTTATTCTTACTCTTTCAAAAAAATAATTTTGGAACCACATTCATTCCTTTAAAATGATGACATTTAAAAGAAGTTGAACACAATTTAATGCAAAATAAATCTTTACAAAAAGACGATGAAAAAAATGCATGTTCAGAGGGTAAAATCAAAAGTTTAAAGTATCATCAAAAAGAAAGTGACTGCTTGACAGCCATGACTTAGCTTACATCATTTAACTCAAGAGTTCCCAACCAATTACCAGACAGAAGCTGTGTTAAATGTACTTAAGCTATGGCTAGTCAAAATGATTGCAGTATATCCCTACTCTGTGAGCTGAACTATTGTTTATTTGATATTCTTTTTTCTTTTTACATCTCCGTTCTTTATATTAGTATGGTGATAATATGCTCTGTATTTGAGAACCTTGTCAGATCCATCTGAACTTAAACTTATTGTTCAAGTTTGTAATATCAAGTGTTTTCAGAGGTAAAAACCTGAACCCAACAATAAAACTGTCAACACAGAAATAGTGCTTGTCTGCTGACAATGGCTGAGGATAACAAAAATAAATAGTACAACATAAGTGATAGCATTTTTTCTGAGTGTCACATTTATACATAACAGCCTCATCGTCAATATAAACAAACTACAAAAGGAGAAATATAATTTAGACAAATCCCTTTATAATGTTTGTATTAGTAATGGAGAACTATTTACTAGTGTAAGGTTATATACAACAGGAGAGTGAACTTACCATACTCCTTTGAAGGAGAACAGGATCAAATTCTGGACCTGATCCATTGGAAAGTAAATCAGCAGGAGTCTGTTAGAAAAACAAAAGAGTGCCCAGTGCCCATTAGTTAAAACAACAGGTATTAGTAACTGTGAGATTAAAATTAACAATAGGGAATGAAAACTTTTCATTTAAATTGGAAAATATTTTGTTTAACTCTTTTATTTCCCAATTATAGAAACTGCATTTCCAGCTGAAGAAATTAGTTTGTTTACAATGGTTCAATAGAAAGTTATCCTGATGAAATTTAAAATCTCTTGATTTTTAAACATGTTAAAGCAATTCAATTTTTTTTTACAAAAACATTTAATATATTTTTTATCAATAACCATGCCCATGGAGTGCCAATGTCTCTTGTTGTGCATTGTATACTGTGGCTATTTCTAATGTTCAATTTAAAACATGGTATGACATGAATTCACAATGATGAAATGCAACCAACATCTGAGAAATACTTAAAAAGTGTTGTGTGTCTCTTTATGTTTTAAAATTAACCGTGAATATATATTTGCATTTGACCCCTTTCGCAACTACAGTTAGAAAAAACTCTTATGTATTAAGAAACAACACTGCAAACAAAATCAAGCATTGTCTCACAACAATACCAAAAAACAAAATGTAATAAATCAAGGCTCTTGTGAGTAGGTGGGAAGGAAAACAACTCATTGCTTCAATGTTTATATAATATTCAACTTTCCATCATTTTAATCAAATGAAAAATAAGAATTAAACAAACATTTGTTTTATGGAAGAAGAAAATCAAGGATTTTCTTTCTTTTAAAACTACACACTGAAGCAATAAGTTGGATGATATGAATAATGGGAAAACTAAAGCTACACACACATTTCTAAATAAAAATCTTGTTTATATTGAAAGAAAAGAAACATAATCATGCATATGCGAAAAGAAATAAAAAAGTATAAAGAACAGAAAAGATAAGCAGATATAATTTAAAGCTTAACAGGTCACACTAGGTATCTTGATCCAAATCCTGAGTAGTAATTAATAAACAATGTGTAACAATGAGCAAGTAATATTTTGATTGGATTCCCATGCAGAGACTATGCTCAGTGACAGATTTTACTGACCCAACGTCCAGTATCACATTGTGCATTAATTGCTCCTAAGGAATAAAATTCATCCATGGATTTTGGACCAGGATACCTGGTGTGCTAATGTTCATGCAAAAATTTGATTCAATGAACCTGTTTTTTTTGTTCAGAGTAAAATGTCTAATTCTTAAACTGGCTATATGAAGAAGATGCATAATACAGAAAGAAAAATCTTTTGGTTTTCATTAAATGTGTGTAGCAATAATTGAACGAACCTGTGAGAAGAAATAATGATGAGGTGAATGTCGTGGGGAATGTCCGGGTACCTGAGATCGTGGTGTCAGAGATTCAGACTGACTGTCGTTATCACTAGAGCCTGCTGCAGACTGATTCAACAGATGGGCCATTCGACCTGAAATCAAAAAAATTAATTTTTAGCATTTCAATATTTTTATTCAAATTGTGGACCATCAAAGTTTATCACCTGCACCAGTATTATAACAATAGAAAAGGTAGCGTATGACAATTTCACATTTTTAGCATATGCTCAATCGTATTGTGGTCCCAGCAACATTTAAAGATATTAAAATCATTTCGTATAGCTGTAGGCTTTCTCAATTTAACAGCCTGAAATTCCATACAATTTAAAACTCCCAAGTTATGTTTACAACTTTTATCTCATTTGGTCCCTTTGGAGAGTTGTCTCATTGGCAATCATCTCTTTATATTTATATTAAAAGAACATCAGATAGAGAAGTCATCATTGACTGTAAGTGTTGGATCTCTTGTTCATCATATGTTCCGAAGTTAATATCAGGTAAATATTTTCTTCTGTTATTACATGTAAAGACTTCTGTTTACCAAGTTAATTATGTCTTAAGTAAAATGCTGTGTAAACAGTGATTGCAAGACACATCAAGTATTTTTTTTTTATCAATTCTACACCAACAATTTGTAACCACACTTAACTAAAGTTTTCTTTTGCAACTATGAAGAAATTTATTAGTTAAACTTGTCAACTACAAAGATTTTTCACATGGTATAGGTACTTGTTGAGCTGTAAAAAATTGTTGTAGATAAAACAGTTTTGATTTTAACCATCAATTCAGGGTTCTTGTTTACTTTGGGTTTGAATAGAGAGGAGTTGGTAACAGGTTAAGACACTAGCATTTTTAGAGATTTGACTTATAAGGGAAACTAATATCCATTTAATTAAAACATCAGATAGAGAAGTCATCATTGACTGTAAGTGTTGGATCTCTTGTTCATCATATGTTCCCAGGTCAAGTTTAAGGATAATCACTTCTGTGTTAAAATATAATTAATCATTGCCATGTTAAAGAAGGGATTAAGGATAGGGAGACCTTAACTTTTAATTTGATAAGGGACAAGGTGATTATAGTGGCAGAAATTCATATTAAAGAAATTTAGCTGAATATGGGAAATTCATATAGCTGACTATGCAGTATGGGCTTTGCTCACTGTTGAAGGCAGTACAGTAACCTATAGTTGTTAATGTTCGTTGTATTTATGGTCTCTTGTGGACAGTTGTCTCATTGGCAAATATACCACATCTTCTTTTATATATAGCTAAAACATCAGATAGAGAAGTCATCATTGACTGTAAGTGTTGGATCTCTTGTTCATCATATGTTCTCAAGTTAAGTTTCAGAAAATGTCTTCAGTGTTATAAAGAAAAATTATCATTGCCATGTAAATGATTAGGTACAAGGACAGGGAGGATGTGAAATAGGGAGGGGGGTATGGCTGAATATAGGAAAGTTCTATCCACATTTCTGAAACATCAGATAGAGAAGTCAGCATTGACTGTAAGTGTTGGATCTCTTGTTCATCATATGTTCTCAAGTAAAGTTTCAGAAAATGTCTTCAGTGTTATAAAGAAAAATAATCATTGCCATGTAAATGATTAGGTACAAGGACATGGAGGATGTGAAATGGGGAGGGGATATGGCAGAATATAGGAAAGTTCTATCCAAGTTACTGAAACATCAGATAGAGAAGTCAGCATTGACTGTAAGTGTTGGATCTCTTGTTCATCATATGTTCTGGGCAAGCTATGATAAGTTGCTGTAGATAAGAACAGTTTTGATTTGCACCATCTATTCAGGATGTCTACTTACATTTGGTTTGAGTAGTAAATAGGTGAATACAGGAGAAGACTCAAATTAAGGTGAAATGGTTAAATAGACCAATTTTGAATTATGTTGCCATGAATGAGTCACCTAAGCTGACCCAAGGTCAATTGGCATAAATGAGATTGTACAATCTCTTACAGTGAGGTAATAACATTCATTGCATTGTGACATTGGATTTGAAAGGGAAAAATACATGAATATGAAAGTCCTATCCATGTTACTAAAACATCAGATAGAGAAGTCATCATTGACTTTAAGTGTTGGATCTCTTGCTCATCATATGTTCCTTAGTTTAGAATCAGGTTAATCTTCATATATAGCTAAGACCACAAAATAAAAGTTGTTAAATATGATATATTGCATAATAGTGATAAAGGGAAAAGCAAATAAATTCATTTTAACTTTTAGTTTCTTGTGTACAATTTGGAGTTTAGTATGGCGTTCATTATCACTGAACTAGTATATATTTGTTTAGGGGCCAGCTGAAGGACGCCTCCAGGTTCAGGAATTTCTAGTTGCATTGAAGACCTGTTGGTGACCTTCGGCTGTTGTCTCTTTGGCACATTCCCCATTTCCATTCTCAATTCTATTGAATGATTATTAAGGGTTAAACACCACTTTCAGGACTATTTGCTCTTTCGAGGCAGCCAGTTTTTATAGACGAAGAAAGGTGAAGTGCTAGGAGAGACCAACTAACCATCTGTAGGAAAACTGGCAATCCTTAACCATTTAAATCTGGCACCAATTGCACCTGCCATGTGAAAGGTTGGAAATCACAACCAGAGTATTGAGAGGCTAAAGCTACTGAAGATAGAATAATTTGAAAACTCTGCTCCCGAGGCCCTTAATTGAAGATAAACAAAGAGTTTTGATTTATACATTCAAGGAGGCGGATATAGGGACAAGGCATTATATCAAGATGATCTGGCTGAGTATGGAAAACTTATATACATGTTACTGAAACATCAGATAGAGAAGTCATCATCGACTGTAAGTGTTGGATCTCTTGTTCATCACATGTTTCTAAAGTCCACGAGCAAATGTCGTCAGATATAATATATAATACATAAACAGTGAAAATAGGATGCAAGATACATTAAGCATGATTCATATCAAGTCTTAATCAATAAACTGAAGTCAGCCAAAGAAAACCCTGACATTAGATTTTTTCCTTTAATAATGGTTTATGTTATCAAGTCAAGAGATCTATTAATATATAAATTTTTTTATTAAAGGACTAACTTATCTCAACTATAAAGTTGTAACAGTATAAGTACTTCGTGTAAGTAAAAAATTGCAATATACAAGAACAGATAAATGATCAATTACTTATGTCCCTTCAGTTTGAATAGGAAAAGAGGTGATTGTAGGGGCTGGGCATTTACTGAATATGAGAAAGTCAAATACTGGGGATTCATTTATTTTTGTGGGTACCAATTTTCATGGATTGAGGGAAATTTGTATTTCGTGTTTTATCAACTTCATGGTTTTGCCGAGGTCTGCATAACAGCCTTTACATTTACCCACGAAATCCACCAAAAATTGGTATCCTCCAACAGTACATGTTGCTGAAACATCAGATAGAGAAGTCATCATCAACTGTAAGTGTTGGATCTCTTGTTCATCATATGTTCCAAAGTCATATTATAGTACTTCACACTTACCATCAAATTTTTGTTCTTTAGCATTGCGTTTGTGGAATGTCATTTTTAATCCATCACCCTGAAAATAGAAGAATAAGAAAATATAATAATGTGAAGAGATCTGTATATAAAAAGAGTTACTTTTCCTTAAAAATAATTGTTTATCTGGTACATGCATTTACTTATTTTCAAACTCATTACTATGGAAAAATGTCATCAATAGAAATTTCATTGGTTGGTAAAAAAGTTCACAAGGTCAGCCTTGTTTAAACACATTTCTTTCATTTACATGTAAATGTAAAATAAATTAAATAGTAGGAAATCAAATGTAATGACAAAATTTCAATAAAGTTGTTACCTATAAGTCTTGGCAATACTTTCAAATTCAGACATTTGATTGAAACACTTGATTAAAAGACATACAGAAAACAAGATCAAGGTTTTATATTATTATTTTTACATTTATTTTTACTTCACTTTCAAAACGTTACATGATAAGAACACACTAGAGACAGATTTAAGAAACATCAAAAAAGATATGTTAACAATAATCAAGGTGAAATAATAATGAAGATGATATGCTTTTTTATAATAGTTCTGAGCTAAAATCATTTAATCATATCAGCATTGTTAAAATTTACAAATGTATTAAAATGTTTTATCTGTTTTTCAACATTTTTTTTCAAAAGACCTAATGAAGGCTTATTATATTCTGCAAACAGAAGAACATTTTACAGCTTGGTAGAGTAATATGAGAATGATGAATGATTTTTTACAACATTAAAGTTAATACTTGAATAGAAATTTCATTATTGATTATCTTTTTTCCTACACATTTTAATTGCAACAGGTTTCACACAAATGTCTTTACTGTGTAAATGAACTTGAATGGAAGTGTCCACATCCAAGGAATGACATTGAATTAAAGTGACAAAAACAACACCACATCACCCAGCAGAGACCAGAAAAGCTGCTGTGCTCATACACCCAACCACATCTTACTCTACCTCTGTAAATTGAACTTCAAAATCCTTATCAATATCATTTTTCACCGTGTTCACCTTGATCCCATCATAGACAGAATCCCCAGCGTCTGATTGGCTCAGATCTTGGTCATCTCTGGGTGTCGATGATCCGAGGGGCGTGGCACTTCTGGAGTCATAGTTCATAGGAATGTTCGACATCCTCTTCGGGAATGGCCATTCTCCAGTCTCAACACAGTAACATATATGTTCTAGACGATGGAAGATTACTCTGTCCTAAAAACATATAATACACATCCATTATTATAAAGTAGACAACAATACAAGTTTATGGGTCATTATTAGCTTGTGTTCCAACTTCCAGTGCTCATGATTACACTGGTTCTCAATATTATAACTTTGATTCAGTCATTACAAACATTTAAAATCTATACAATCAATAAATTCTGATCCTTGTAATGTAGGTCTTGAGAAAATTTTGATGAAAATTTCCAACTTGGATGTCATGTGTAAAATGATGTAAGTGTTCGTTAAATAGAAGTTGTTGGGTGATAAGTTGTTGAGTGATAAATCCTTAAACGCATCACATGATATAGCAGACTAATATAATTCCCGAAATAAAATTTCCAAAATCCTTGTAATGTAGTTCCAAAGAAAGATGTGACAATAAATATTCATGGGACAGACATCGGTAAATCAGTATACCCCCACTATTTTAACAGCAGAAAAACTGCCAATCCTAGCTTTAGGGAAGAGACAGAATTAAGAAACGAAGTATTAACAATTTTCACTTGCCAAGATTGGAGACTGGTAAAAGAAAAATTAAGAAAATAAGATATTTAAGGTTGTAAGCAAACAAAGTCAATGTGATATGTTGGAAGCCTCAGTTTAAAGTTTCAAAACATTTTGATTTTTTTTTTTACATTGACACTGAGAATAATATGATAATTGTGTGCTTTTCCATTCATATTATTTTTATTTACTCTACTCTAACCTTTGGCCACTGTAGAAAATCTGCTGGAATGGCTGACAATCTGGGATCTAAATTATCTTCTTCATTTATAAGCTTCTGTAACTCCTGGAAAATATTGTTTATATGCATTAAATTTATGGATTATATTGATTTGTAGTTTGCAAAATGATCTATTAATCTTGAATTCATAGTTTTGTTTACATACTTATATACTATATTCAATATATTTGCCATAAAATATTATGTAAAATCCATGTACCTAAAAGTCTTTCAAATCATGCTTTCCCCCATGAAATACATTTGACTGGTCTTTCAGACAGTTAGTTTTGAAATTGTTTACATAAGAGAATTCAGACTCACTAATAACTGATATATTCAATTTAATTCAGACAGAAAGATTTTTTTTTAATTGAAAAGTACATTGTTCTTTGAAAAACACACACATACATATAGATATACAACTCGTCTAAACATCAATCCAACAATGTTAGATCTGTAAATATATATATATATATATTACGGATTACAAATGTGTCGAGGTTTGTGATTGGATAACAACACAGAGATGTCAGTATATATTCAGGAAACTGCCGGGGTATATACGACATTTTTATCCCCAATTAGAACCTCAAAAACGTCATCATAAGCTATCAGACTGTCAGGGCTCACAGAGGGAAAATAATGACGTGCTTCAGTCAATAACACATTTTTTATACAAAATCACGCAATTTACACTTTTAATACTTTAATTTAATGTTAAAAGTGTTATTATAAATTATTACATACACGATAAAATTATGTTCACAGCAAATTAGAAAATCCATCATGTATGCTGAACATATCAGGTTGGGTTTTTCAATATATATGTGTTGTCAACAAATACCTGCACTGGAAAATAACATTAAGTCAGGGGTAATCCGTAATATATGTGTAATTCAGGTCTCATACAGGGTATATACTGTGACATTCCTGGCTTAGAGCTTCTGAGGCCTGAATAACATATAATATTGTGATTTCTTTATTTATATGGTGCCCTTTTGAGCAGAAAATCAAATGCATGTTACTTATATTGGTGCACATGTTAAATAAATTAATCATCATTGAAATTTAAAGCTTGACAGTTAAACATACCACATCTTCTTTGGTGAACTTTTCACTATCTTCCTCTTTCACTTTTTCTTTTTTCACTTCTGTAGATAGATCTTCCGCATCCTTTTCTTCATCCTCTGTTTTAATTTCTCCAGGAGACTTAACTTTTTCTGGAGATTTTTCTGATTTGACTTTCAATGGAGATTTCTCACTATCATTTTGATCCTCAGATTTGACTTCAGTGTCATTAGCAGTTTCATTATCAGAAACATCATGTTCAATATCAGTAGCTTCATCATCATCATTATCTACAACAGATTTCTTAACTAAAGACAAATCATCACTCTTTTCTTGACATTCTTGGTCAGAATTGGCTTCCTCTTTTATGTCACTTTCACTTTCATTTTCTACTTTCACTTCAGTTTTGATATCCTTCTTCAGTTCTTTATTACTATCAGGACTACTAGTTCTATTTTCGTCCTCTTCATCTTGTTCATTGTCGTTAGTTTTTTTATCAGGAGAATTCACTTCCTTTTTCACGTCTTTGTCTAAGTCATGTTCAAGATCATCAGACTTTTTATCAGGAGATGTTGGTTCCTTTTTCACATCTTGAGGATCACTTTCTGGTTTATCTTTATTAGACTCCCTTTTGATTTTCTCTATCATTGCTTTTATTTCCAATTCAGTTTCTTCTTCCTTATCTATAAGAATATTCAATAAACATCATTATGTTCCAAGTACCAATTTAGTATTCATAGAATTAAAATGTTTCCTCTTAAACATTATATAAACTATCAACATGTATACATGAAACACAGGTAATAAATTTCAACCTTTTTCATCTGGAAATCTTTATCAGTTTGTAAACAATCTGTTTCTAAAATTAAATTATTTTCAAATAAATTTGTATATGTGTAAGGAAGTTTAATTCAGATATTAAGTTTCATGTTTATCATAAAGCTTATAAAGTTAAGTTTTGTCTTTTAAATATTTCTTTTTGGCAAAATAGTTTTGCTGTTATGTTATCCTGTTGATGTCTTTTAGTTGCTTTCATCTATGTATCCCCTCCCCCAATCATATCATTTTCTACATATATAAAACTTAAAATGTATGTTAGATGTCAATAACTTACTTTTAACTTTGACTGGTGTCTGGCTGGCACCAGGTGACTGCATAAAATGAGGGGAATTTACATATGGACGTTTATTCCTGAACACATCTTTGAAAGACAATGCTGGGTCATTAAGTATAAATTCATCAGTGCGCACTACACCATGCCTGAAATTGTAACGATCAACTCTAATAGGGTTAAATTTACATATTTACAATTCATTCTGCAAAAAAAAAAAAATAGAGTAAAGAATCAAAACCTGTATTATGTTGTTTCACATATAAATATTCAATCAATATGACAAATAAATAATTTTTTAGTCTTCTTAAAAATAAATTAAGTTTCATGTTGTTTTATATTTTTTGAATTTGTTATACATACTAAACATGACCAATAAAATTTTATCCTTTATAAAGTATTACCTAGCAGCTCCTCTGAGTAGATCTTTGTCATGTTTGCCACAAATCCACCATGATGGAAGATCATAGGACGTTTGACATAACTTGACACGCTCATCAAATTTAGGATGTGCCAAAGTTTCAGTTCGTATTTTATTCAGGAGATCAATTCGGGCAAGACTACGACTAGCTCTCTCTTCAGATATTGGTTCCACATAAATATTATTCGGA
Source organism: Mytilus galloprovincialis (assembly GCF_965363235.1). Lineage (NCBI taxonomy): Eukaryota > Metazoa > Mollusca > Bivalvia > Mytilida > Mytilidae > Mytilus > Mytilus galloprovincialis. The sequence goes on from NC_134843.1 coordinate 74,431,401, forward strand.
GGCAGTGCTAAAAAGACAGAAAGCACATGAAATTAAAGGTCATATTATTTCTGAATTGCATACACTATTCCTAAAGCATCTAAGATATTGAAATACAAAACTTAAATTCTTGTAGACCTTTCTAAAAGTCAAAAAGACTAGTTTTTACCTAGATGTAAATTGCATTATACAACAGGTAATAATATCATATAATAAATTTGTTTACTGATTTTTTTAAATTTTGATATTAGTAAACTTTTAAACACCATCTACAGAGGAATAATTTTCATTGGAGTTCGGTATTTTTGTGATTTTACTTTTTAAATCAAATTTTATTAAGAATTATTCAAATTGAAATAAACACGAAAAAGATTAACACAAACAATTTTGACTTAGAATCATTTTATACCGGTGTAAACAAATTTTACCATCATCATCATTTTTGAATTTCTTGCAGACTCGCATGCACATGTGGTAAAATGCTTGGAAATATTCTGTTAAAGTGTCATCATGTTTCTTCTCCAACCTAGCTAATGTCCTGAATCTATCCCACTTATATCTGCCTGTAAACAGGTCAAATTCCACTCCAAATGTAGATATAATACGATAGAAATCAGACTCCTCTCTCCTCGTCCAGTGACTGCAAAAATATAAACAATAATACATTTTTTTTTAACATATCAACTATAATTCTAATTTTTGAATTCTGTCCTTCTATTCTCTTTTAATCGTTTTTTTAATTTATATATTATAAAACATTTTACAACAAGTTCAACCAGATTTCAATGAGGCAAAAGAAAATATATACAACAGGTTAAAAAATCTCACACTTGTGCTCACAGTTTGATATACTTATTTCTTTTGTTAATGTCAATTATACTTGATGGTCCCTCAATTCAGGTTTTAAAAAGACAAAAGAGGCACTGGGAAGCAAGATTAATCATTTTGCTGTCTCGAGTCAGTTTTTCCTTGATCTCGACTAATCACTTTCAAAGAAGGTAAACAATATTAAAATGATTTTTGTGTTTAAAAATTTTAGAGTTTAAGAACTTATATAACTGGTATTAGAAAAATTTTGTGCATGCAACATTTTACAAAAATAAAATTATGGATACACATGTTACCAGTTCATTTCATGCAATTTATTTGCCCAAAATAAAAAATAAGCTATTATATATATATTTGTATATCCATGCATTCACAAAATAAACATAAAACAATAAAGAAATAAAAAGCCTTATAATATTTTACGTGTTCTATCAGAATATGTGCAGAATCTGAACGCATTAAACCTAATGACCAGCACATCTGGTAAATATTAGGTTTTCAGTATTAGCATGGCAAATCATCATGAACACAAAAACTTTTAATACTACAAGTAATAGGTCAAAATTTCAAAGGCCAAATTAAAAAAAAATAAAAAAGAATTAATAAAAATGAATTGCTTCTTCTATTTTAAAATGTATGTATTAGTCTGCCTTCAAATTTTAGTTTTTAATTTCTTAACAAATTCTGTACAAGAAAGGAAAGTATGTATTTTTGTGCTAATGACTAACACATCCCAAAATTGTAACATGTTTTAACTCATCAATAACAAGCTGCTAACCAAATATGAAGAAGTTCTGTTCAGTATTGGCGGAAAATGAGACTAAAATTTGTAATCTAATTCAATATATTGAAAAATTCAAAGTATTGATGAAGTAGGTATCTGACAGATACAAAATAAAATCACCTGAGAAAAGTGTGAGGAAATATTTGTTGGACAAATCAACAGACAGACAAGGTGAATGCAATATAGCCCCCAATACTAATGTGAATATAATCATTTTATGGTTTTCCTTTTGTTATTTGTTCTATCAGAAAATGTGCAGAATCTGAACGCATTAAACCTAATGACCAGCACATCTGGTAAATATCAGGTTTTCAGTATTAGCATGGCAAATCATCATGAACACAAAAACTTATGAATTCTATGTTGAACCAATCGACAGACAGACAAGGGGAATGCAATATACCCCCCACTCCTATGGTGGGGATATAATCATTTAATGTTTCCTTTTGTCATTCATTGATCATATATAACCTGTGTAATTGTAGTTTCGTTTTAATTCACATAACAAGCAGTAAAAAGTTACATAAGGATAATGGAAAGATTATAAATGCCACATATTCTACACTAAATAAAAATAAAACATTTTACACATGTAGATCATGCATTGTCAAATTGCCTACCTGTCCCAACATCCAAAAAAACTGTCAAAGATAAATATTTACTTGTCAGCATTTCATCTTTTTAAAAATAAATGGAAAAACAACTAACAATTGTGTTGAAATAAATTCAGATAACAAAATACAAATCTCCAATGGACTTGTAGAGAAATTTCCAAACAAAATACAAATCAGATAAAAAAATACAAATCTCCAATGGACTTGTAGAGAAATTTCCAATAATTAACTAAACAAAAAACTATAATTCCACAAAATTCTGCAGCACGGAATCTACAGAACTTAAGGTAACTGTACCATATTAAGATTTGTAGTGTTATGAAAAAATATCTGCTATGGACAAAATTTAAATTATAATAATTCAGATGAATTTTATTGACATTTGTACTATTTTTTTTATTAAAAGCTTTCCTTTATGGTTACATATTTTATACTTCATCATCTAAGCAGCCGCATATCAAATATGATACAGAATCCTAAAGCACTTATTTCAATAACTTTTCTCAAATTAAAATGTTTTGAACAAACAAACCTTTGTTGATATTGAATTTTCTCTTCATCCTTGTATCTGCTTACTACATCATATCTCTCTCTTCTTTCCATTCTCTGAAATAAACAATGTGATTTTCTCTATAATGTTAAATAATTATGCAATAAAATCACCTAGTCAGGGTTATACTGTAAAACATCCACACATAATTTAACGTATTAATAGTTCAACAGAAACATGCGTGTCTTGTAGCAATAATTCTCTTCAATTTTGTCATTTTTTCCTTAAATATTGACATTTGGTCTTTTATAACAAATACATATAAAAGTAGTAAAAACATTCTCTGCCAAACACTGCAAGATTCAGCTCTTACATTTATAAGACTGGTATGGGCTTTGCTAATTGTTGAAGGCAGTACGCTGACCTATAGTTGTTAATTTCTGTGTCATTTGGTCTCTTGTGGAGAGTTGTCTTATTGGCAATCATACCACATCTTCTTTTTTTAATTGATAAATTGTTTACTTGTCGTTGATGTGAATGTGCATAAATGTTTGCACCTGGACATTGAATGAATAAAAAATCAACTATCTAACTAAATGTCAAGCTTTTTTTAAATACCTTTGCCCTTTGTGCATCCTTCAACATTTGTCTTTTATGACTACGTTGGAAGCTGGTGATAATTCTCCTGAGTCTAGTATTAAGATCAGACATGGTAGGCCATGGTAACTTCTCCCCATCATCATCTCCTCCTTCAGTTGTAACATTAGGTGTCTCCTTAGCCATGTTACTGTCCTGATTAGAGATCACAGAGGTACATGTGTCTTCATCCTCGTCCTTCAATGTACTTATATTACCCTTAGTATCATCCATGTCATCACTGTAATACAATATTTACATATTAGCAATTTTTATCACACAATTTCTTTTGCATCCCTTGCTTTTAAATTGCTGAAATGGCATAAACAGAATAACACTTATCAGACCAGTGAACTGAAACTAAAGTTGACATTCATTTTCAGTGTCATTTCAAAGGGAAGCCATATATGCTTAATCCTCATCAGCACTTATTTGGTTTAGATAGCAAATTTGCTTTACTTGAATTGACACTGTTCCTTATACATGTACATATTGAACTAATGAGAAACTGTCTTGTTTCTTATCCAAAATTCAATGATTAAACAAATTACTCAGTCTGTTGGGACTGTCTACATCAAAATTTGAATCAACATTACATACATGTCTGTCCCCTACCAATAATAGCCCCCTACTTACTCATCATCATCATTTTGTTCTGCAGCCAGAGCAGCCCCAGCTGGAGGTCCACAACGTGACAGGAAACACAACAAAGGATCATTTCTCATTCGATTGTACTTCTCATAACCTGAAATTTCAAGAAAAATTATAAGTAATGGACAATGGCCTTTACTTGCATTTCATGCATATTCAAGTCAACATGTCACATGTTTACTATGTTTGATATATATTTCAACTTTTCTATTTGATTTTTTTTTCATTGGTTAAAATATCATGTGATGAAAATTTACAGATAAATATGTTAAAAAAAACTTCTTGATATTGTGGTCTAACTATCAAGTACCATAACTCTTGAACAGTAAAAATGAAAACAACAAAAATCAAATATATCCTGTTTTTAGCGGTTCAAACTTTGTTAAAATTTCAATTAATTACAAAGAGCTGAACTTAATTTATCACCTGAAAACCAAGTGTGACAGACAGACAGGCGTTCAGAGAATCATTAGTATTCCTATACTCCCCAACAACTCTGCTACTTGGGGGGTATACAAAACAATTTGTCAAGCTGGCAATATAATTCCTTTTTTAATTTTTTTAATATGTTGTAAATATTCTTACCATGTTTAAATACACCAATCAACAAGGATCTGTCAGATAATCCATCCCACCATAAAGTTGGGGGATCCCCTTCTACATTTGCTCTTGGTATGTCTATTTCACTGTAAATGTAAAACATACATAAATGAACTTTGAACATCAAAAATATTATTTCTGAATATGTTTGACCAAACTTTCGTATGTCACTTAGGGATAAATTATATTGGTGGTGGGCTATGGCCTTAAAAAATCTGTCTTTTTTCCTGTAGCAGCCTTAACACTTTACTTATAATTCACTGCTAAAATACAGTGAAGAGATGTCATACATCCCCCTTCCAATCACTTTATTGCTTTGATATGTGTATTGCTTTGACATTTAATTACAGTGAAACATCAGACTAAATTGATCAACATTAAATATTGTCAGATCGGATTGGTGATATATTCATCATCTGTTTCACTATCAAAACATAAAGTGAAATACAGCACAATAATCATTTTTTTTTATCAGAGAAAACATCACTTTATATGTGATTATGGATCTAAACTGCTTTAACTTAAAATTTAAAATCATATGAAGACAAATGTGGAAATGTGAGTAAGATACTGTAAATTCAGAAATCTTTGTGTACATTTGTTATAGCAACAGAGGACCTAAATGTGAGGTCTATTATTGAAATTTTAAGAAATATTGTTGCAATGTTGTTAAATTATAAATGCATTTTTATTTAAGGGGAATCGATTCTGTTGCAAATATCTTATAACTAGAGGCTCTAAAGAGCCTGTGTCGCTCACCTTGGTCTATGTGCATATTAAACAAAGGACACAAATGGATTCATGACAAAATTGTATTTTGGTGATGGTGATGTGTTTGAAGTTCTTACTTTACTGGACGATTTTGCTTCTTACAATTATATCTATAATGAACTTTGCCCATTAGTAACAGAGAACTATATTTGGTAAAAATTTAAATTACATATATTTACCAAATTAATGAAAATTGTTAAAAATTGACTATAAAGGGCAATAACTCCTTAAGGGGTCAATTGACCATTTAGGTCATGTTTGACTTATTTGTAGATCTTACTTTGCTGAACATTATTGCTGTTTACAGTTTATCTCTATCTATAATAATATTCAAGATAATAACCAAAAACAGCAAAATTTCCTCAAAATTACCAATTCAGGGGCAGTAACCCAACAACCGATTGACTGATTCATCTGAAAATTTCAGGGCAGATAGATCTTGACCTGATAAACATTTTTATCCCGTCAGATTTCCTCAAAATGCTTTGGTTTTTGAGTTATAAGCCAAAAACTGCATTTTACCCCTTTGTTCTATTTTTAGCCGTGGCGGCCATCTTGGTTGGTTGACCAGGTCACGCCACACATTTTTTAAACTAGATACCCCAAAGATGATTGTGGCCAAGTTTGGATTAATTTGGCCCAGTAGTTTCAGAGGAGAAGATTTTTGTAAAAGATTACTTTAATTAACGAAAAATGGTTAAAAATTGACTATAAAGGGCAATAACTCCTAAACGGGTCAACTGACCATTTAGGTCATATTGACTTATTTGTAGATCTTACTTTGCTGAACATTATTGCTGTTTACAGTTTATCTCTATCTATAATAATATTCAAGATAATAACCAAAAACAGCAAAATTTCCTCAAAATTACCAATTCAGGGGCAGTAACCCAACAACCGATTGACTGATTCATCTGAAAATTTCAGGGCAGATAGATCTTGACCTGATAAACATTTTTATCCCGTCAGATTTCCTCAAAATGCTTTGGTTTTTGAGTTATAAGCCAAAAACTGCATTTTACCCCTTTGTTCTATTTTTAGCCGTGGCGGCCATCTTGGTTGGTTGACCAGGTCACGCCACACATTTTTTAAACTAGATACCCCAAAGATGATTGTGGCCAAGTTTGGATTAATTTGGCCCAGTAGTTTCAGAGGAGAAGATTTTTGTAAAAGATTACTTTAATTAACGAAAAATGGTTAAAAATTGACTATAAAGGGCAATAACTCCTAAACGGGTCAACTGACCATTTAGGTCATATTGACTTATTTGTAGATCTTACTTTGCTGAACATTATTGCTGTTTACAGTTTATCTCTATCTATAATAATATTCAAGATAATAACCAAAAACAGCAAAATTTCCTCAAAATTACCAATTCAGGGGCAGCAACCCAACAACCGATTGACCGATTCATCTGAAAATTTCAGGGCAGATAGATCTTGACCTGATAAACATTTTTACCCCATGTCAGATTTGCTCTAAATGCTTTGGTTTTTGAGTTATAAGCCAAAAACTGCATTTTACCCCTATGTTCTATTTTTAGCCGTGGCGGCCATCTTGGTTGGTTGACCGGGTCACGCCACACATTTTTTAAACTAGATACCCCAATGATGATTGTGGCCAAGTTTGGTTTGATTTGGCCCAGTAGTTTCAGAGGAGAAGATTTTTGTAAAAGTTAACGACGACGGACGACGACGACGGACGACGGACGCCGGACGCCAAGTGATGAGAAAAGCTCACTTGGCCCTTCGGGCCAGGTGAGCTAAAAATAATAGTGAGAACGTCTTTCAATTTTTAGTTTGTAGAACTACAAATCAACTATATCAGTTCACAAGTTACAACAGAGCACAAATGCTTCAAATATTTTATTAATTTAAATGCAATTATAATGATTATTCATCAAACATTTAAATATATTCTAATCCATTAAAAACTTGTTTTAACTTCATCCTTCTCTTTTACAAGAATGTTTTCTCCACAACAACATTGACATTGTTGGGAACATGCAAAAACAATGCTAAATTAACAAGTGTGCAAATTAGATACATTTAATTGTATGCTACCTTATTTTCAACTGCACAACACAGTGAAATAAATATAACCAGCAAAATAATAATTAAGCTATTTCAATCAGGTTAATATTATTTGCTGTCCTTTATCTGTAATGTATTCTTCCCTTTCATGACTTTCATGTGGTCATTTTTATTTTACACTTTAATTTTACATTCTAAATTTAGAATGCTAACTAATCAGATTCTTCATTTAATTATATTAATCCTATGTATCTATATATGATATTATATCAAAAATACTAAGCACTTTGTGGGTCCCCATTATATTTTTAAACTTATGCAAACTCACCTACAGACTGCAAAAACAGGGAAAAGGAATATTCTAACTTTTCATTGAAGAGTTTCTGTTTGCTTTATCTTATTACCACAAAGAAACTTTTAAACAACAAAGTACAATTAACTAAAACTCATTACACTGAAAATATATAGTCTTCATTTTTGTAAAGTAAATGGTATGGTTCAAATATTTCTTAAATAATAATTCAATACCAATACTTTATATTAGATTTATCCCAGAAAAGTGAGAACAAGGGACACTATTACTGTACATTGAAAAAATATTTTCCTAAACATCTAAGAAACTATAAAATCATTATCAAGGATTTGTATAGTTAAACTAACTGTACAAATCCTTGATAAAATGAAGAACTTTATTTTTTTAATGACCAAAAACATCTTTTAATAGATAATTGATATTTTGAACAATATTTATTAAGTTTTAGATCTCGTGTTGTTGATTAATTTCGGCAGCAGCAATCCAACAACAATTGTTGTCCAATTCATCTGAAAGTTTTAGGGCAGATAAATCTTGACCTGATAAACAATATTAACCCATATCAGATTTGCTCTAAATGCTTTGGTTTCAGAGTTATAAGCCAAAATCTTCATTTTACCCCTATGTTCTTTTGTTAGCAATGGCGTATATCTTGGTTGGTTGGCTGGGTCATCGGACACATTTTTTAAACTAAATACCCTTATGATGATAGTGAACAATTTGGTTAAATTTGTCATACTAGTTTCAGAGGAGATTTTTGTAAACTATAAAAAAAAAGTTAAGAAAAATTGTTAAAAATTGACTCTAAAGTGCAATAACTCCTCAAGGGGTCAACTGACAGTTTTGGTCATGTTGACTTATTTGTAGATCTTACTTTGCTAAACATTATTGCTGTTTTCAGTTTATCTCTATCTATAATAATATTCAAGATAATAACCAAAAAACGGCAAAATTTCCTTTAAATTGCTAATTCAGGGGCAGCAACCCAACAACCAGTTGTTTTATTCGTCTGAAAATTTCAGGGCAGCTAGATTTTCACTTGATTAACACTATTACCCCATGTCAGATTTACTCTAAATGCCTTGGTTTCAGAGTTATAAGTCAAAATCTTCAATTCACCCCTATGTTCTATTTTTAGCTCTGGCGTCCATCTTAGTTCGATGGCAGGGTCACCGGACACATTTTTTAAACTAGATACCCCAAAGATGATTGTGACCAAGTTTGGATTAATTTGGCCGAAAAGTTTCAGAGGAGAAGATTTTTGTAAAAGATTACTAAGATTTTCGAAAAATGGTTAAAAATGGACGAAAAAGGGCAATAACTCCTACAGGGGTCAACTGACCATTTCGGTCATGGTAACTTTTTTGCAAATCTTACTTTGTTGAACATTATTGCTGTTCACAGTTTATTTCTATCTATAATAATATTCAAGATAATAACCAAAAACAGTAAAATTTCCTTAAAATTACCAATTTAGGGGCAGCAACCCAACAATGGGTTGTCTGATTCATCTGAAAATTTCAGGGCAGATAGATCTTGACCTGATTAACAATTTTACCCCATGTCAGATTTGCTCTAAATGCTTTGGTTTTTGAGTTATAAGCCAAAAACTGCATTTTACCCCTATGTTCTATTTTTAGCCATGGCGGCCATCTTGGTTAGTTGGCCGGGTCACCGGACACATTTTTTAAACTAGATACCCCAATAATGATAGTGGCCAAGTTTGGTTTAATTTGGCCCAGTAGTTTCAGAGGAGAAGATTTTTGTAAAAGTTAACAACGACGACGGACGACGGACGACAGACGACGGACGACGGACGACGACGGACGCCGGACGCAAAGTGATGGGAAAAGCTCACTTGGCCCTTCGGGCCAGGTGAGCTAATAAAAGCATTGCAAAATTTTCTGATATGAAAGTTTAAAATAAATTATTTTCAGATTTAATTTTTTCGAATAAAATCTTTACCTGACATCAAGTCCTTTGTTTATTTTGTCTGCAGCATGACCAATGATTTCTTCTCTAAGGTAATACAGAAGCCTAACTCTCAATAATACTCTGTAAATAAATATAGGTTACAATTAATTTCCAAACATACATGTGGGCTTTGAAGATAGAAACAACTTAGAATGCATATTTCTTTTCCTTTTTTCGCATATATGCCATACTAACAGGTCACATCTTCAGAAGCATTATCATTTGTCCATCTTTGGCTGAGCTACTGTCTGTTTTAGCAACTTCAAAGCTGTCTTCAAATCTAGTTTCTTGTTCATGAAAAAATAATCTTGTACCAAAATAAGATGTGTTATGATTGCCAATAAGACAACTCTCCAACATAGTGTGATTGTTTTTGTCAATGTAACTTTTTTTTCAAGAAAGAAATCTGTAAGATCATATTAGGTCTATTCCAGAAAAAAATGTATTGGGGGGGTGGAGTGGGGGTGGGGGTTGGAAGGCACATTATATTAATAATTTTTCACACTATAATTCTTATTTACAACTGTCTGGGTGGCGGGTGCTGACAAAAACTGCCTTCCAACCCCTCCCCCCCCCCCCCCATACATTTTTTTTTCTGGAAAAGCCCTTATGAAATTAGTTCATTATCAATTATGTATACAGTCAAAAGTATACATATATTATTTGTCACTTTCAGTAAGGCACCGACTTACTTGTTAGCATGGCGATGCAGATGTCTTTTGTAACCAGTGTCTTTCAGAACAGACTCAGGATCAATGTGATATTTAGCCATTTCTATTTCATGTTCTGACTCCTTCTCTTTCTTTGTTGGTTTATTTTTACCTTTTCTTCCTCTAGGAACTGGTGCAGATAAACCTTACAAATAAAATTAAAACATATCACTACTTAAATTTATAATACTTTATATTGAAGCACTCATTATTTGAAATTAAAAAAATTAAAAAAAAATGATTTGCAAGTGCTTTGATTCATTACTTTAATCTTTAAAATGCAACATCACAAAGCAAATCTATGGTGTACTGTATCTTGTATTTCTAATTCATAGAACTGAAGCAGTTTTTGTAGTTTGAATTTATTCATCTTTTCACTTGTACAAAACCTAATAGTTAAATAGATATTCAATAAATATGGTCTACATCAGCAAGAAACTCATATAACATTCTACTAAAGTAACTGACACACAAGAGAATACAATGTACCTGAATGATTCTTCAAGGAACCATCATTTGCAGGAGATATTAAATCCCATATAAATTCTTTGATCTTCTCATCTCCTTTGTAAACTTTCAATGAATACATAAGCTGAAAAAAATCTCACAGTTTAATATTGCATTATGTACATTATATACTGCTTAATGATTACAAACAAATTTTGTTCAAATAATTATAGTATCTTATGTAAATGTAGACAATTTCTGCACGTAATATTTGTTACAGGAAGTTTCCAAAAACTGCAATATTTGCCAGACAAACCTGTTTAATTCAATATTTTACCTAATAGATTATTGCACCTGACCTATAGATTATTTTATGTGAATACATTATAGAGAAAAATTTGAAGTTGACAATTTTCCGTCAAAGTGACATGAAAAGTAATTATTGTAAAACTAGATATAATTAAATATCAGTCACTAATAAATGTTTATTTCTTGGCAGACAACTGCAATTTATCTGTTTACATGACAGTACCGGCTATCATATCTTTTGAACAATAAGTCTGCAAAACCAAGTGTTTACATTGGTACAAAGGTACGAAAGGTACTATTCATAATTTTTGAATTCATATAATGTTTTCTACGGTACACCTTAGTTTAATTCTTACCAAAGCTCTTGCAATTGTTTCAACATCCTTAGCTGCTAGTATTCTCTTGAACCTGCCATGACTAACAATATCTGTCCATCTTCCCCATCTAAAAAATAAAACTCAATGAGAATGAAAATATAAAGACAAATCATGCATTTGGTGTTATATATATATCAATACATCTATCTTATGGAAAATGATATGCTGATTGAGGCTTATCTTACCCTCAAGGGGAAAGGCCCTTTACCTCATCTCAGAAAAGTACTAAAGTTGTTTGAATACTAGGTGCACTATAAATGCTTCAAAGCAAAAATACATTAAATTCTTGACTTTAATTTATGTGTATACAATTAAATACAAACATGCACCACAATTGTACAGACTTAGAATTAAGTTTATACATACCCATAAACTAAGAGATTCTTCTCCACTTTGAAACAATCTGATCTTGAATACATCTCTCCTGCTGCACCACGAGCATCAAAATCATCATCTGAATCTCTGCCCCTACCACGCCGACCTTTCTTGCCCTTCTTTCCTCTACCACGCCCCTTTCCTTCACCATCTTCATCATTTCCTCCTCCCTCTTCATCATCTGACGAGGATTCTAATTCAGACATTTCCAGGGCTGCCTCATCATTTCCGTAACGAGCAGTTTGTTTCCTCTGTCTTGGCACCTCAACTATCAGCTCATTCTGAAGAAAATAGAAAATACAAGGTTTTCTTTTTTAGTATTACATCAATGTATTGTAATTAAAAAATATAACAATGGACAGATAGTTGATATGTCTGAAACTAATATTTAAAAGTTAAAAAATATGCAACCTCAAGACGATTCTGTAAATGATCAAAAGTCTGGCATATGAATTTGTCTTTTTAATTTCACAAACATAGGAAATCATCACTGTATGATAGAGTCAGGAATCTGATGTTCAGTAGTTGTTGTTTGTTGATGTGGTTAGTGTTTCTTGTTTCTCGGTTTTTATATGTATATATATATAGATTAGACCGTTGATTTTTAGGAATGGTTTAACATCATTTTTGGGGACCTTTCATAGCTTGCTGTTCGGTGTGAGCAAAGGCTCTGTGTTGAAGATTGTACTTTGACCTATAATGGTTTACTTTAACAAATTTAGACTTGGATAGAGAGTTGTCTCATTGGCACTGATACCACATCGTCTTGTATAAATACAATACCTTGTCCTCATCTGCATTCACATCTGCCTTCTTTGCCCATTTTTGCCAGAAGTTTGGATCATTGATGTCAATGTCATCTCTGTTCTCACTCATGGTAAAACTTGCCTATTAAAACACATATAGTTATATATTTTTTTAATTTAAACCAGATTGTGTCCATAGTACACGGATGCACTAATCGCATTATCATTACTTATGTTCAGTGGACTGTGCAATTGGGGTCAAAACTCTTAATTTGGCATTACAATTGAATAATAAATCGGGCATTATAAAACAATTCAACTCTCTTCAATAATGTGAGATAAGTTTGCACATAAAATTATCTAAGGACTATTTCAGAACTAACTTTATACATTTCATTTTAGAATACCACTAAAAGCAAAACCCTTATCACATAGTATATTAATCACAACCAGACTGAAAATCTGCATATCTCATTGACTACAATTAACATTATCTTACTTTGGAGAAAGTGGATCCTTTGCCTTCTGATTCTATCTGTATAACCTGGGTTCTCCTCTGTAGAATCTGGTCGATATCTTCCTCACAGAAATCGTCTCCAGCTTTGTCATCATCCATTAAAGCACCATAAGCTCCTTTTCTCAATAGTTCTTCTATTTCTTTTTTTGTTAACTGTTCCCTCTAAAAACAAAAATAAAGATCATCAATTTCATCATTATATTCATGATATTAATAATCTTTTCTGTCATCTTACTTTTATAACACAAACTATTTAGTTGAAATTTTGGAGTCTGAATATCAATAGTTATTGACACTACGACTTTTAAAACAATTTGCTACTACTGACTTTTTCACATTAACAATGTCATCAGAGCAGAAGTTGAATGGTCTTTAACAAACATATTAAAAAAAAAACGTTTACCCAATCAATAAAGTCCAGTTCAAACTTACAGGATTGGCAGCCTTATCTCCTCCCATAGATTGCAATACAGCCTTGTCTAAACCCAACTTGAGAGAAGCTCTGTCAAACATTTCTCTCTCGTAGGAATTCCTGGTGATTAATCTGTACACCTTCACAGCTTTGCTCTGTCCAATTCTGTGACATCTAGCTTGGGCCTATAAAAACAAGATCATAATACAATTCTGACTGTAACAAACTAATTTTAAAACAATGACTTGATCATTCATGTCTTTATTTCTGGTCAATTACCATATAAAATAAGTAACTAAATATGTCATTTTATTCTTACATCCAAACGTTCCTAGTAACTTCATACAAGCATTTTTCGGAACAAAACATTTTTGGTTAAAATAAAAACTGATATAGAAGTTTGGGTTCCCTGTTCAAAAGATATACCTGCAAGTCATTCTGTGGGTTCCAGTCCGAGTCATAGATAATAACAGTATCGGCTGCAGTCAGATTAATACCTAAACCACCAGCTCTTGTACATAGTAAGAATACAAATCTATCTGAATCAGGCTTAGAGAATCTGTCAATGGCTTCCTGTCTCATTATACCAGTAATTCTACCATCTAATCTTTCATATAAATACCTACAAAAGAATGTTATCATTGTCAGCAACAATTTGCGTTTACATTTTTTATTTTGACTTCTACTGATTTTGTAACTACCTTTTCGATTATAAGTCTCAAATATTGAAGAAAACTAGAAAAACAAACAGCTTGTGAGTAATGAAGGATAAAGATTGTTTTTATTTGGCAATGTGACATTTAGCAATGACACAAACTTATTTTAGCAATCTATATATATATTTTGAATTTGAGTTATCTTCCTTTGTTCATATTAAATGAGCAAGTTGATCTTTTTTTCACACAACATTTATATGCTATGCACAACTTATGTAAACTTTATAAAACAGGTTTTTCAAGTTTGATGGTTCAAATACAAATAACATTGTAACTTCTAAGTATAACTTATTATAATTAAGACACATGACATTCGCCAGATGGATCTAAAGAATGTTAACCTCTCTGAGTATGTTGTTTTAACTATAAAAGTTGTTATAACCCTGGAAGAAGAAATAGGTATTAAGTCAGTAGCATTAGGGTTTTGTTTGCATAAAACCTCGAATTAACAAGTATTCTAGAGTATAGCATGGCAATACATAGTCCCTTACCAGTTAAAAATTCATTGTACTGAAACACAAGAGGCTGTCACAACGACAGCAAACCGGATTTATTAACATTTATTTGTGTCCTGGCAATATCACAAGAACCATTACTGATGAATGTGAAGTTAAAATCGTCAATATCAAATTTGACCTCCATTTTGTCATCAGTATCAACATATTAAAATTTGAAAAGCTTAGATTGAATGGTTCATGAGTAAATGCAACAACGTGAATGGAAACGCCATTTTACGATCTTTCAAGAACCATAACTCCTGAACGGTAAAAGTCAAAATCGTCATTATTGAACTTGACCTCTATTTTGTCATCAGTAACAACATATATAAATTTCAAAAGCTTTGGTTGAATGGTTCATGAGAAAATGCACGGACACGACTCGAAACACCATTTTTCAATCTTTCAAGAACCATAACTCCTGAACGGTAAAAATCAAAATCGCCATTATTGAACTTGACCTTCATTTAGTTGTCAGTAACAACATATTAAAATTTTAAAAGCTTTGGTTGAACGGTTCCTGAGTTAATGCATGGACATGACTGGAAACTCCATTTTTTAATCTTTCAAGAACCATAACTCCTGAACGGTAAAAGTCAAACTCGCCATTATTGAACTTGACCTTCATTTAGTTGTCAGTAACAACATATTAAAATTTTAAAAGCTTTGGTTGAACGGTTCATGAGTTTATGCACGTACACGACTTGAAACTCCATTTTTCAATCTTTCAAGAACCATAACTCCTGAACGGTAAAAGTAAAAATCGCCATTATTGAACTTGACCTTCATTTAGTTGTCAGTAACAACATATTAAAATTTTAAAAGCTTCGGTTAAACGGTTCATGAGTTAATGCACGGACAACCGCCCGCCCGCCCGCCCGCCCGCCCGCCGTACATCCCCAAATCAATAACCGACATTTTTGTCACAAAAATCCGGTTAAAAATGCTAACTTAAAGACTCTGCAAAATAATCACCAGATTGTAACAAAATTCAATGGTTAATGTTCACTTTAAACTATATATAAAATGTCAAATCATTCTCATCAATCATAAAGAACTTAAGTGTGGAAAACTGATTTGCTGGACTGACAACTGCACTGACAGACAGCCATTTGGACAGATGAATTGCAAACCTAGTCCCCTTCAAGTTAGTCGGTTAGGGACTAAAAAACTACTGTCAAGGCCAACAAGAATCTATTTTTATCATCTACAATCAAGGAAGATGTAATCGTTGTCTATTGAAAGAAGTGTAATGCTCAAACACGATTTGTCTTTTGAGCTTTTTATTGCTACCGTAGTAGCATTCTACAGCAAACATCAGATCCTACTATTAATTTGATAAGAATCAGAGCATTTACCTTCTTTGAATCAAATAATCCTCTAAAATATCTAGCACTTTTATCATTTGAGAGAATATCAGCACTTTATGTCCACCTTGTTTAAGCTTTGGTAAAAGTTTGTCCATTAGTACAAGTTTTCCAGAGGATTGCACCATTAATCTATGTATATCAAACATATCCAATTCTGGTTTATTTTCCTTTTCTTTAGTTTCCCTTATGATCATGTCTTCAGCACCTGTAGTATTCAAAATTTGATATTAAGAACAGAACTTTGACACAAGAAATCAGCTTCTTTCAAGATATTCACCTGTCTGGTGGTGTATAGAGCATGTAAAGTTATATTTTGAAACTTCTATAATAATGTCGACTAAAACATGATGGCTACTGAAAACTTTTTTAACTCCTCTCTGAGCAATAATGAGACAGAGCTGGCTGCCTTCCAAACTTTTAGTATCAGTATATATTCAATACCATATAAATAGAGAATGTTTCCATGGGATTCAGATTATGCACCACTTGCAAATAATGATATAAAGGGAGATAACTTGAGAACGATAAAGTGATGCATAAAAATTTGAACTTGATCTGTGTTTTGTGGTAATAAGCATTGCGTTTAAGTTTCATAACATTTGGTTGAGGCAAACTTAAGTAAGAGAACAGAAATGAAAATTCAGCAATTTTTTTCCATTACTAAAGGGGCATAACTTGAGAACAATAAAAATGACTCCACCAAAATTAGAACATGATCTATGTTGTCATAACATTTATTTGAGGCAAACTAAAGTTTGAGAACTGAAACTAAGACATATGTATATGAGAGACATACAAGGGTAACATTTAATACCCCCTCCACCACCCTGTCTTAACCTTACCTTTTTATGACTTCAGATTTTGTTCACATAACTTTTTTTTTATTCTACTGAAGTTATTCACTGAAATTTCGACACAACAATTCAGTTTACACAGAATTTTTTCCAGCTTTTGCAGGGTTTGGTTTAGACTGGTTTTTGATGCATTAAACAAAACACTGTTGCATTTTGTATTTTCAAACTCACATTTCAAACTTTAACCCTTTCACCGATTGCTGCCCAGACAGAAGCTACTCTGAGACGATGGCTTCCCTGGCTACTATTACTCAAGTTGGAGATCTTCACAATAAATGTCAATAAAAACTTGTTTGTAGTTATTTGTGTATTTATTTCATTCACTAACACCATGTTCACAGTTTTGTTCATGTTTTGATAATTTATTCTTCATAAAATATTCAAATTTTCAAATTTTCGGCATTATCCGGGTGAAATTCTCAAAATTCTGCTCTAAGACCCCAAATCGTAATTTTTTAACCCAAAACAGCAAAATTTTGAAAAATTTTATGAGGCTGTACAATTTCCTCACACTGAACGATGTCCAATTCAAGTGTTTTGTACATAAAACTACATTTTATGTCAAAAAAGTATACTAGCTTGGCTTCAATTCTTCCATATTCTTTCAAAAAAATGTTCCCTCATTTCAAATTCTCGTAAATTCCGTAAATTTCGTCTGATTTTGACACGGTTTTCAACAAACGGAAGCGTCATGTTTACACTTTCATCCGGGTATTCATCAAAGAAAGATAACTCATGTTTGCACTGTTTTGAGCGGGAAATATAAAAGAGGTATTCCGATCCCGGTAAAACGGGACTCATCGTCAGCTGTCTGAAGCGTGAATCCCGGTAAACCGGGACTCATCGGCGAAAGGGTTAATAAATAAAGACAATATTCATGAGTCCTGTTTGGATTTACAAACATGATGCAGCTGTTGTAATATTTTATGTGGTTTGTTTGCTAGATCTAGGATGAAATTTTACCAACCTTTGACTAGATAGGGATGATTACAACACTTCCTCAACTCCATCATTGTATTTAGAAGATTTGGTACATTAGCAGAGGTAGTCGAACCTTTAGACAAAAACGTAAAATTCCTTTCAAGAATAGCACGATAATATTTCTTTTGTATGTTAGTCAATTCCACTTCAATAATTGTTTCTTCCTTTGCTGCTAGAGAGGTTTCTACATCTTCTTTTAATCGCCTAAGCATCATAGGTTTCAGAAGTGCTTTTAACTTGTCGACTTGATCATCAGTTCTTAAATTGCCAAACTCTGCTAAGAATGTTTGTGAAGAATTAAATTGTTCAGGTTCTAGAAAGTTGAGTAAACTGAATAATTCCTCAACATTGTTTTGTAGGGGAGTTCCTGTCAGTAACACTCGATGTTCCTGAAAGATAAGAAAGAATATATTATTCACCACCCTGTAAATATCAATTGAAAAAATAAAAGTTCTATTGATTTTTCCAATTCCTTGATGTTGATTTTTTTTCTATCTGATTAAAATAGATCCGGTGTCCACACTTATCTTCAAGAGAACTTTTACTTTCTGTCCTGATAATTATAACATCTACCAATAAAATTTTCTGTATCACTACTCAAGCCGTAAAAAGGTCTATAAAACATAGAGTAAAACATTACAAGATTAATCTAATATACAGTTCTTTTTCTAATATATTTTGCACAGTTTTGCACTGCTAAGTACTTACACAATCCACATATCTTAATCCTTCCATTAATTTACACTTTTTATTTTTCAGCCTGTGTGCTTCGTCAATAATTAAACATCGCCAGTCTATAGAACTTAATAATTCACAGTCAGATATAATAATCTCAAATGTTGTAACTAACACAGTGAATTTAGTCAAGTCTGGTATTCTTTGTCTTTCTTCATCTTTGTAAAACATTTCATATTCTTGTAACATAAATTTACTGGTGTTACTGAAAATGGAAATATAATGTTTTATAAAATCTATCTCTGACATAAATTTTTTTAATTATTTCTGTGTTTTACAAGAAATATTTGAATAATGAAGACCAAAAATTCTCTTCTTCAAACAATCAGAAATAAAACGTTATAAAGTTAATTACCTAATGCATGTAAAGCAAGACTTTGGTTAGCTTGCTTGCTTTGTTTGTAAATTGTAATTAAATTTAAATATAATATATATACAGGTTTAATTATGCCTGTATAAATTGTTTGAAGATGTCCATCTTGATTACAAAGCTTGAGTAAACGTTTATACAAAAAAGCAAGCAAGCCAACCAAAGTTTTACTTTACAAGCATTAGGAAATTAGCTGTAATGTTTTTGGAATGCTCTTGAAATACTTTTTCTTGATTCACATATTGCTGCGGTCTACAGTTACTGTCCTCATTATGTTGACCTTTTCAGTTTTTGTAATCATGGTAATGTCATTACAAATTATTCTTATATTCATAAGGGCCTTTTGGCAAACTTGAACATGTTGTTGATCATTTTTTTAGGGCATTCAGCATTTTCTCCTTCTCTAGTTCATGCAACATGACGTTTAACTTATATGATTAAAATTCTGAACAGTTCACAAAGTTATCATTTTAAAATTTGAATCAATCAGGGTTGGACACTAACATTAGTTGATATGTAGTCCACAGGACTACCAAGAAAAATTTACACAATAAGATGCAATTTCCTACAATCTGAGTACCTCAAATGTTCATTTGAGTTTTGAAAATATATTGGTTTTTTTTTTAGATAAAAGTTAACATTCAGTGAATCAATTTTATTTTTCCTGAACTTCCCCTGCAAGAAAATTTTGAAAAATGAGATGCAAAATCCTGGAATCTGAGACAATTTATACGGCCTTGTTAGGAGGAGTTATTGCCCTTTTTTCCAGAATTATTAAGAAAAAAATAAAGGATAAAAATCAGTCAATGTTTTCCATAGGTCTTCTTAGAACTTTTGCAGGAAAACATAAATTAATCTCTTCCAAAAAATATTTTTACAATAATCCTGTAACTTCCCCCCCTCTGATACTCCATTACTGCTGTCAAATACTGTTGTTTAAACAACTTACCTTCCATGATATACAATAGCATTCATATCAGTCCAAGTCTCGAATTCTCTCTGCCAGTTACCCAGAGTTGACAGTGGTACAACCACTAGAAATGGTCCCTTTATTCCATATTCCACAATCTCATGTAGGAATGTTATACTCTGGATGGTCTTACCCAGACCCATCTCGTCAGCTAATATACAGTTTTGACTGAAAAACACATTTATAAACAATTTTTAATGCATTTCTCATATGGGCAGTTTCAATGATATTTATACAAAGTGCCAGGAGAAAGCACTTTGAAATAGGGAAAAACAAACTATCAAAAAAGGACATGAAAATCACATTAATTAATTGGATCCGTTTTTATCCAAATCGATTTATCTTTAATAAAATTCATCACCAAACATTCATTCCATTCTTGGTTGACTGAATTAGAACCTTGCAGCTTGAACCAGATAACAATATACAAAAGAATAGCATATGTCAAATAAATAATCAACACCTCATACATAATATTCAGAAACCAAATTTTTCATTTCTTTTCTATATCATGACATCTCTTAAACACTATATTTTAAAGAATTTCCATCCTTGAAGAAATAATTGAATATTTGTCAGTAAACTTACTGTTTATACCAGTTGAATGTCAACCAATTTACACCTTCCAATTGATATTCCCTCAAAGTGTTACCTCCTTTGTAGGTTTTAGTTTCTGGAATTTGTACCCATTCATCTCTGCTAGGTCTAGCAGGAACCTAAATATCAAAATGTATTCTTATTTAATATAAATAATGCAAAAACAAATGGGATGAATTTGATGAAACAACAACCCAACAACACACAAATTTATATATACATTCCTCACATTCCTTGATGGTAAAGATAATTATGTGTGAAATAAAAATTAACAGGTTTTGTTCTATTTACATCAGACATTTTTGCTTCTGTTGCAAACTTATTCTCACATAAAATGATTTTAGATTTCTTTACTTTTGGTGTAAAAATTGCCAAAAAACTTATTCAAACTAAAGATTGTATCTCATTATTATATTTTAACCAATCATATCGCTTTTTACAGATTGAAGTAAAATATTAAACCGGAAACGGAGCAGACTTGTGTAAAAAACGGATCTGACAAAAAAAAAAACAGAAAGTTCAATAAAAAATCGGAATCGGACAAGACAAAAGCAGAATTCCACTTTAAAGCGGAAGAAAATCATGTCTGCAATCAGCCAAAAGCCTATAAAAATGCTTGAGAACACTGGATTCATATCTCCAATCCACATTTTTTTCATTTTCAACAAATGGTATGGCTATTTGTATTTCATCTGAGTACAAACAACAACAATAGTTATTTTGACAATGTTTTTGGATGAAAAATATATACTTTGCATTCATAAATATTAAGAAGTACAGTCTTGACAGATTTGAAATCATCAGTGAAAGGATTAACAAATTTTTCTAACCTACTAAGCTGGGATTATACACCAGTCCAGGTCTTTATGTGGAAGTTCTCACAATTCATAAAACATAATAAATCCTCAGGCAGATCATGTCAAGATTAAACCAGATTGAAAACAATATATTATGCACCAATCCGACTCTTTATGTGATAGTTCTCATTTATCATAAAACATAATAAATCGTCAGGCCTACCATGTCAAGATTAAACAAGATTGAAAACAATATATTTACCTCTCGGTCTTCCTCAGGTGGAGGATCTCTGAATTTATAAAACAATTTAACTTTTTCTGGATCAACATCTTGCTGTAGTTCCCACGTACTGTCCTCATACGGCAGACCTCGCCATTTTACAAGGAAGTGAGTCACCTCTTCCTCCGTTACTGGATCAGACGTTACAGAGATTTCCATAACACGGTCAACCTCTACATAATCTGGATTGAATAATTCATCCTCATCCACCTGAAATATGTGTAATATTTCATTGTAACTTTACATTCATACAGAAATTTCTACATAACAAATAATTGCTTACATCCACTTCATTTGAACATTGGTGGACAGTTGTCTCATTGGGGATCATGTCATATTTCCTTTTTTTTTTTTAAAACTGAGGGTCTTTTCATAGTCAAATGCATCCTGCATATTTAAAGTACATAATTCCTGCACTCGTACAAAAACAAACTAGAACTGCCTGCAGAAAAGGATTAATTCCACTACCACCACTTTCTGTTAGCCACAAGGAGATAAGGGTTGGGGATAATATGTGTTGCTCATTTATACACTATATAGGAAACAACGATTTGCAGAAGAATTTAAATTTTTACCTTTTTTCACATGCACCCTGTATTGACAAAACAGCTACAACACTTTTATAATTAATTGCTGAATGTTTTTAATGCCTAGAGTGTAATTTTTTAACAGTATACAAAAGATCATGTAAATAACCATGTCTCTACTAGTCAAACATAAAAAGTTGACTTATTTAGGGTTAGCTCAAAAGGTGCAGTCTAAAGGGAGATAAGTCATCATACCTGGACAAACTGTTCTAAATACAATATCAGTAGTCCTTTGATTTCCTTCTAAATGCATCTCAGTCAGTTAAAAATATCAAACTATCAATTCTAAAGTCTTTTGTTTAGCCTTGTCTTAATCTAGCCTATGACCTCAAGGCTCAAGCACTTAAGTATAACAAGTTTCAGTGAAAGAAGTGAAGTAGTTAAAACTTTTAATAAAATTTACCGTTTCAAAAAGATCCAAATGCTCCCTTTTAGCCCTGAATCTTTTCAGTTTCATGTGAATTCTTTTGTCTCTTTCTAGTTCTGTTATTGTTTTCCATTCACAATGCAAGTATGAGCTGAAATTACAAATAAACCAATTCTCAAAACTGAAAATTTCAAACAATTACATGAATTTTGAGTATCATATTATTCAGAAACAAAATTCCTCATAATTTTTTTTTTTGAGACAACAACTTGGCTAGAGTAGCAGGGTAGTCAGTTTTAAAATTTTTACTGATTTATTGTTTTTTACTTGCATACATATGTTAAAATTAAAGAAGTGTACTGTGGACTCATTAATTTTTTCATGGATTGAGTAAAAAAGTTTTTTTC
The DNA here is from genome assembly GCF_965363235.1 of Mytilus galloprovincialis. NCBI lineage: Eukaryota > Metazoa > Mollusca > Bivalvia > Mytilida > Mytilidae > Mytilus > Mytilus galloprovincialis. The sequence continues at coordinate 74,454,495 of NC_134843.1, forward strand.
TAGGACATTAGATTTTATAAATTCTGCATACAATCCACTATACAATTCCCCCTTCATTGAACTATAAATCTTGGTTAACCTCAACCCTTGAAAATAGGTATCCCACAAATTAATGAATCCACAATTGAACCTTATCATTTGACATGCAAATCTTTACAGAAGCAGTAATGTATTTCTGGTAAGAGACTTATTAAAAAAAAATCAAAATTGTTCCTATTCCATCAGTTTACAATCAAAACTTTAAATTTAAAATGACATACAAGTTTTTGTATTTGACAAAGTATTCTTCCACCTCTTCCTCTGGTCGAGCTTCTTCATCATCATTGACCACATCAATCTAAAATAAAATTTTAATTTACCATTGTTTACAAGCATAAGTATCAGAATTTGGTGTTTTTGTTTACAAAAATTAAGGCAGCTGAATATCTGAATACAAATTTCTATAGTGGTGTAAGTTCAACATTCCATTTAATAAAACTACAAAGTTTGTTTCTTTGGTTTAGTCAAACAATTGGATAATTTCTGTTTTGACTGTAAAGGAACTTGTTTGTTTTAAAACTTTGATGTTCCCTAATATAAATACATCAGAAAAATTGAAATCACCCAAAATAAATCACTGCAAAATTCCTTGAAATGACTGAAACTTGGAATAAAGAATTTGATAGAATGATTTCGTTAACAGTATCTGTTATTTCAATAGCAGCTACATTTTATGAAATTCACAAGAATAAAAAGATAGCTAATTAAGGCCTGTTCCAAATAATTGTATGCCCCCCCCCAAAGGAAGGCTTTTTTAAAATTTTATGTGGGTTGTTGTATTTGAAATAGCAAAATACAAATGGAGTGTTGTTCTAATTTTTTTTTTCTATGGGTGATGGGAGTTTAAATAAAGTGCCGTCCCTGCAGGGACATAGTATTTTCTGGAACAGCCCAAATAACACAAAAGTCTTTAAAACAAAATAGTATTTACATCTTTATCAAGCTTTCTCATCCTCGCGCCAAGAATTTTCTCAACAACCATTGATTCTTCTTCTAGAGGTACAGCAACAGTTGTCTCCTGGAATAAATATAACATATTAGTCATGTTTTTTTTCTATTTCAAAATAAATGTACTACTATTCTAGTCAAATGTTTATTCGAAAACTTGCAATGAAATTCTTAAATTCTTAAACTAAGGCCAGGATTTTTTAATTTGTTGGTTTACGGATCCACAGACCTGATTTTGCCTATTTCAAGAATAAAAATAAAATTGACTTTTCATGCTTTTTCATTCCCGCCGACCCTAACAAATGCATTATCCCTGAAAAATAAATAAATTATCCTTTTTTATAAAATGAAATGCATTAATCACTAACAGAATTGATAACACTTTCTGTTGTGAAAAAATGAAACTTCCAGTTTACGTTTCTAAAAATAGATAAATCAATTATTAATGACCTTGACATGTCGTTTGGACAAATATTTTTGTGGAACGAAACCCGTGTTTAAAACCAATTACACAATAAGTTCGTTTCTCTTATTTGTCAACAGTCCGTAAGATGCATCTTCTCATTGAAATAGACTTGTCCAAATGTGGACAGGTGGAAGTTCAGGACATCAAGTTAAAGTACTGAATATTAACAGATCATTTAAAATTTTCTTGTTTCATAGATAATAATTTTTTTTCGTCCATTTGGATAAAAACGGGAATGCGTGACAACAGATTAACCCGATATTCTCGTTTTTTCCAGTGGACGAGTCTATTACGTTTTTAACGCGTGTGTTGAAAATTATTTTCTTACCACGCTTTTACATTTATTTCTTTATCAGTTTTCGTTCTTGAAGATCATTATTCACCAAGTTTTCTGGAATTGATTAAGAGCTATGTGAATTTGTCTTCCTTTATGAAATTTAATTACGTCTTTGTCCGTGCACCGCCTTTTTTACGGGAAATTATTAGGCAATGTCATGCAATTTTTATTACAACTGAGCAATAATATTTCATTAAACTAAAATTTAAAAAATGATGACAAAATAGGATAACAAACATATTATTAGAAAGGTGAAATATATATTTATTTTGCATATCAGTCTTCTGTCTTGAAAGATATTATTTTATTTTTTTCCCGACCGACCGACCCGACTTTTTCATGGAGAAAATCCGTAAACCAACAAATTAAAAAACCGTGGCCCAAGTTAGCGAACGGAAATGAATAATTCTTCAATTTTTTTCCATTTGTATAGGGGTATTACTCTATAACAGTAAACATTTTTAAATGTCCATGAATGAAAAAAATCTAATTCGAAGTCAAATTGACCCACACAACGATTAGGAAATAATCATATTAAACACTTCAATCTGACATCTAAAATCACCAAAAAAAATTGTCTTTCAATATCAACTCTCTTGCCATTACAATATGATAACATTAACTTGTTATGTGGATGCAAATTATTACAACATCTAAACAACATCAAATAGTTAAATAATTCTGACTTGGTGTTGAACTAAATACATATGTGCAAGTGTTATTTGACTACTGACTTAATGTAGAGGTAATGATAATCTTCAAAACAAAGATCAAACCTAACAGATTTTCAATAATTTTTAGTTCAAAAATTAAAGTTAATACTTTTTTAATACTGTAAATTTGAGTTTACCTATTTGCATCTAAACTGACCATAAACATGATGACCAGAATGTTTATATATTATTAGAAGTTAATTTCGAAAATTCCAATTCACATGTACTAAGTAGAGATGAAATTTAAATGAATATTTCTACAATTTTGATCTATAAGATAAGAAGATTTATCATATGCTACACATACAAAGTCAATAATACTAATTGCTAAATCTGAACTTAGAAGAGCAACTTACATTTCCTCAACCTATTAATAACTTTCGAGAATTCAGCTCTTAATAAATTGAAATTTCAACATTTGATAAGGAAAAGGTAATTTTAGTCAATCAAAACCTATTTTATACTTTATTCCCAAAATAGATATGATATCATTGGCCAGCAATTTCATTTTTAACTGACAGAAATCAAGGTCATCTCAAAGCTTTAAAAGCACAGACAAACAAATTTCTAAAAAAAATAGTAAAAAAATCCAATTTCATTTTAATCTTTTTGAGTTTCTGCTCTTTCTATAAGGTAACATCTAGGTTGCAGTGAATAACAACATTCTCTTTAATAAATAAATTAATTAAAAATTGTGTACTCGTATCATTAAGTAACCTTGTAGGTCCTATAGCATTTTGTTTATTAATTTCTTGCATACTTTTTAATGAATTACAAAGTAGTGCCAAAAATGCCTTTAATTTATGTCACATAAAACCCTCTCCTTATTGGGAATATTTTAATCTTATGTTTAAAGATCAATCGGTGAATTAGACAACAAACATGCAGCATGCACCTACCACAGACGACAGAAACGGTACCGGTTTAGTTACAGCTCCTCCTGTGGCATTAACAGTAGCACTAACTGCCGCCTCAGTATCTACATCTAAAGTATCATCATCTGAAAGGTTCAGGTCAACTTCATCAAGATATTTCTTTCTCTTGGTATTTCTAGCTGATCTTCTTTTCTGAAAATGGATATGGCATTGCTCTTCAAAAGATCAAAACATTCTATGAAATCTCACAAATCTTGATTGGTCTTTTAACATTCATTTTCTAATGTCTTAATTTCTACTTGTGTTTTCAATTTTGTCACAAAGTTATGTATATCTAAAACTGCTCATCTTATTGTCTCAACAAGGCAGCTTAAAACAGCAATAATAATTTATAATAAATAACACAATACTTTAAGTATCTAATACATAATACATAATTCCTAGCTTGCACTTTCACATTTTCATTTCAGTTGAACCATGAAATTACAGTGAAAATTTTTATTTGGCATGTTATCTATAATATTCATCTGTAATAATTTTCCAGAGAGCCGTGGTGTAGTGGTTAGTGCATCGGACTACTAACACAAAGGTTCCTCGTTCGATTCCCGTTTGGGATGAAAATTTCAGGAACTCAGTTTTCGGCTCTCCCTTGACACCATCTGCGAGTATGGTCTTGAGGAAACGATGATAGTCCGTCGGAAGGGGACGATAAATGGCTGACCATTGTTAAGAGAGAGCCATATCTCTTGCACGTTAAAGACACCCTTGTAGATTTCGAAAAAGAGTAGGCTAATGCCGCTACACTGCAGCACTCGCACCCGCAAAGTGGAAAGGGATTACTATAAGTTGCAAAACTTGTTTCCCAATCCACTATAAAGAAATATGTTTAAACTAAACTAATAATTTTCCATGATGAACCAAAAAGTTTAACATAATATGGGACGGATAAACAGACAAACAGGACTTTAGATAACTAATTGCTCCTCTCCTACCTTAGACATAGCATAAAAATTAGTTATACCTGCAGTGATATTGTTGGCTTTTTTCAAAACTACCTCTACCCTTTTTTATTGGGAAAATATGTGTCATTTTCATCAAATTGGGAAATTTAAAATAAACCCTGAATTTGACTGAAACTTCAATTTACAGACCCATTTTCAAGAGTCAAACCCTGCTTTAAAATAAGACCCCATTTTTTCAGTGATGATACATAAATAGACCCTCAAATGTGCACATATAGTCATTTTTATGCAAAATATTGTGTAAATGAGTGTTTTCCAGTTTGTATTCATGCACAATTACTACTGAGACTGCAACATTTGGGAAAATTTTAAGCCATTTTTTTTTCAAATTGGGATTCTTCTCCAGGGGAAAAAGCCTTTATTCTCCACTATTTTAAGGCAAACAATATCACTGACCTGTATACCACTATCTTCATCATTTTCAGGTGAAGGTGGCGGTGTAATTTTAATTTCAACATCTGATCCATCTGAAGATCCATTTCGTTTCCTTTTCTTGCTTTTCAAGAATGTTGCTGGTGGTCTGAAAATAAAACAACAAGTAGATATATTGTCTTCTTACTGTGCTTAAATGTTTTAAATTCTAACATTAGGACCAAGATGATATGACAAAAGTAGCAATAGTAAATGTCTTAACTGTTTACTTATGTTCCAGCCCTTGTAATATTCTTTTCAGTCAAGACACTGTTATAAGATCAGGAAAGGAATTTATATGTGCAAAAAGGACAACCTTTAACAGAGATAAATGATATCAAAGGAATCATTATCCTGATGTCTTGAGGTATTTAAAAAATTCACCAGTAAAATACAATCCTTAATTTAATTGCAACAATTTCATTTATTGCACATTTTACTATGTGGTGATGCTATATATTAATTTCTAAAGACTATTTTTGGTGACCTTTTGCTGTTGTCTGCTCTATTGTCGGGTTGTCGTCTCTTTGGCACATTCCCCATTTCCATTCTCAATTTCATTCATGAGAATGAGCAATTCTTTTAAAATTTCAAATAATTATCTTTCATGCTCATCAACTCCATTACCCAGTAAAGATCTGCTTTAGCAACATATTCTGATGAGTGTGCATGTGTCATGAATATTTATTATGAAATTCTTATTACCCAAGAAAGGTTTGTAAAAGTATTTTAGAGTTTCTTGTTTTTCTGTTCAATCTTTACACCAGTAAAAGCATTTCCCCCAACCAATCAAAATCTTTCATAATCCTTGGGGGAAAATTTAGATGTCATCTTTTGGCTTACAACAATGAGCAAGACCCATTTTTGCCTGCAAACAAATCAACACTACAATTAATTCTGTATAGCAAGCTCTCCAACAATGAACATTGATCAAGACCCAACATAGCATAGCCAGTTTTAAAAGTCCCCTGTCCCATTTACTTATCCTAATTACATATGACCTTGAACATGAAGACATTTATACGCAATGACCTTAAGTCTGAATATGAGAAGACACATGTATGACAATAGCTTTCAGCAGGTGTATAAAAACCTGTCAATAAAGGTATGATACATATATGACCTATATACTTATATAAACCAATTCATGTATTTTTTTTAATAAGTCAGGTGTGACAAGATGTTTTATAATTTACATGGTGAATACATGTATCATACATTATTTAACATTTTATCATTACATTACACTAAAACAGTCAATACACTTTCATTAATATGTTTAAAGCAGAATGTCAATGCAAAGATATTAGTTGGATTTCTTTAGGCCTAAAATAAAATATCGTTTGTTTCCCCAATCCCCACTGACCCTGCAAAAACAGTCTGACTCATAAAAATTGATTGTCAAAACTAAGTCAAATATTATTTTATTCATTTTTTGATTTTAGGCTTGCCTTATCAATGAATATTGTTCCAGCTTTTTGGAAAAAAATAAAATTATTTCCCCACCTACCAACTCACACCTGGCTTGGCAGTTTCGGTATTTGGGAAAAAAACAATATATTAATTTAGGCCTTAGAGACTATTACATACTTGAAAAACGCTTACCTTTTTTTAAGCATGTAAATTACAGGACTGAATTGATGCTTCTTCAAGTTTTTCTTAGAAATGTATTACAAAATTAACAAAAATTGACAGGACAGAATATATAATTTTACAGGACATTTCATGTCAGACCTGTGCTAACATCAAGAACTATTGTGAAAAGAAAAGAAAAGAAATCTCCTTACTTAGTCTTATAAACATAGTTAAAATTTTCCAAATGACAATAATACAGTCTTCACAATAAACTTTTAAATCTTCAGCCCCAGATTTTAATTTTTGAAAATTTTTGTTAGATTTTGTTGGCCTGTAGGGATGATTTTAACAGGCCCAAAGTAATTTTACAAGTCTGGGCTTCTGGGTCTGTGGTTCAGCGTGAAGATTGATAATAAATAGCAAATGACAAATAATCTGCAGACCAATCTAACTTTTATACAACTTTTCCTTCACACCATGCATGATAAATGGACGATCACTTTGTTTATAAAATATATTACATCTGGATAGGAAAGTGAATGCACTACATCATTCTTGTATAAACAACCAGAGAAATATTTATTCTTCACATTATAGGTCTTAATAACTTGTCAGTCAAGTTTATAATTAGTAAGATAGTATTTATATTACATATTAAACACTGCTATTGGCTGCTTACTAAGCAACAAAATTAAGAGAAAACCAAACAATTGTTACAAAATATAACAGTTTTTGACATTTTTATTAATATGACATCAATTATTTTTTAATTGGAACATGTGGAAACAGACACCTGGCAGTTTTACTTGTAAAATGACTTTTATCAATTCATCTTTGTCAGAATTTAAATTCATGCTAATTCTCATTTACTTGTTAGTCTTTTTAAGTTTTTATTTTTATTTCACAGTTATATCAAGATTGATTTTCTTCACTAATATACCCCCTAAATATATATAAATATGGGTTTGACACCAAAAGTACCCTATATTACAAGTTTAAGTAATAGTATTGGGACTTAAAAGCTATGTTTATCAATGTAAGACACTAGCACAATTTTTCCCAAAACCAGCTTAAAGAGAACAAAATTCAGAATAATTGAACCATGAAATATCATTTTGAACTTTCCATATTTTACACCAAATTTGGCATGCTCATATAACTACCTGAAATCTTAAATTATAGTATGTATAACACATATAACAAACATGTGTATACTCTCTCTTTTGTACATATATATTCATGAAATAGTTGCCACTGGACATTCAAACAGCAATAAATCAATCAATCTGCTTTATCAGACATGGTTTACATTGTTTTCATTCCTGGTGATTTCTGTTTTAATTTTGTAATACTTTTCTAAAAAATTTGAAGAATCATCAATTTGGTCCCCAATTTCTATATGACTGTATGCATTACTAGTAGTTTACATTAAAAACAAGAATGTGTCCATAGTACATGGATGCCCCACTTGCACTCTCATTTTCTATGTTCAGTGGACCATGAAATTGGGGTCAAAACTATAATTTGGCATTAAAATTAGAAAGATCATATCATGGGGAATATGTGTGCTAAGTTTCAAGTTGACTGGACTTCAACTTCATCAAAACTACCTTGACCAAAAACTTTAACCAGAAGCGGGACGAATGGAATGAGTCCATAGCACACAGATGATGCCCTTGCTTGCATATAATATATGGACTGAATGTCCAGTAACTCAGAAGACTTTGGGAAACACTGGTCCTTGTCGGACAATGTATTCCTTTGGTCAGTTACATTTGAAAGGTCTTTAACATGCTGACCCAGACAAGAAACTAACTTGGCTGTAGTTAATGTTCTTTCAACTAAACAAGCTGAGCATTGTTACAATGTAAAGTTAAAATCAGTGCAAAGTTCAGATTTCTCATTGATATATAGTTTTTTCTCTCCATAAAATAGAGGGATCAGCTGGGTAAGCAGGAGTACATTTCTATTTACGTTCTGGGGATCCCACCACAGGGGATATTAAACACTAAAACATTTTAAGCCTAGCATCTGATTTCACATCAATAAAGACTTTTTTAAAACTATCTGTTTAAGGCTTAGATAGCTTTTAGAGATAATTTACTAAGCTTGATTTGGTGATTTACAGAATAAGAACAGTCTTCACGACGAGTGGCAGCCCAGGCAGCCCAGGCTGGTAAAATTGCTCTCGGGCCTGTAAAAATTAGAGCTACAGGCCAACAGAATCTAACTAAAAATTTTCAAAAATTGAGCTGCGGGCCTGTAGATTTAGCAGTTCGGCCTGAAGACTGTAAGAATGTCACTCCTTGTGTCTAATAAAATTTGTACTCACTTTTTCTTTTTCTTGACAGACTTTGGCCTCTCTACTTTCGATTTCTTTTCCTTTGATTCACCATCATCATCAAATTCTTTCTTATCCTTTGATGCTTTTCCTTTTTTCTTCGGTCTTTTCTTTGCTGACTTTTTCTTACCATCCTCCTCACTACCAGGTGCTTCAGCATCCCCAACAGTTGAGGGAATCGGTGGTGGCGTCATCACCTTTGGAATCTGTGTATTTCCGGCAGCCTGAGCTTTGGCCACAGCTTCTGCCACAATTTGATTTGCTTTCTCTTGTGCTTTCACTTTCTGTACTGATTTGTCTCCCCCTTCTTCGTCATCTTCAAGTTTAGGTAGGATGTCTGTTTTCTGTGGTAACTGGATCTGTACAACAGACATTGGAACATTACCACTTCCCATGGCCATAGATGATGGCGGCATCTGATTCTGTGGTTGTCCTTGGGCAATCAATCTGATCTGCTGACCAGGCTGTGCTTGTTGCTGCTAAAAAAACGTTTGAAATGAATAGCAATTGACAATACTTTTCTTGATTAAAATTCACTCACTTACGAGTACAGATCAAGACTTTTATTAACAGACTTTCTTATTTCACATAATGTAAAGACATCACTGAACAGTCGCCTTTCTCAACCATAAAATACATAATAACCTATGCAATATCCTTCTTTAACATTTCAATTTATCTCTATGCCAATTATCATTTTAAACATTTCAAGAACATTATGTGCATTCAGGGTTCAACAATGAGCAAATCTCACAATTTATAATGGAAATTGGATAAACCTTTTAAATAATTATGTTGGCTTGAATACTAATCTGATGATCAACAAAACTGTAAATTTTAAGTTAGGACAAAAATGCTATAATGGTCTTTAAGTTTAACTAGACTGACTATCTGGAGAAAAAAAAAATTGAAAGTAAAAGGCATTTCATTATAAAAGAAAATTAGACAATACATGCTCACAGGGTAAAGTCATTACCTGAATCAATACAACCTTTTGTTGTGGTTGTTGAACAAACTGTTGACCAGGAGCCTGTGACATGGTTTGCAGGAATCTTTGAGGCTGACCTGCCATGTTATTGGATACAAGCAGAATTCTCTGTCCTTGAGGCTGCATTTGTTGTTGTTGAATGGGTTGCTGCTGGTTTGGAAATGGCTGCTGAATCTGAACAATTTGTTGTCTTGGTTGCAACTGGGGCTGTTGAACTTGAATTATAGCTGGTCTCTGAGGACTTGGTTGCATTTGCTGATTTTGAATCTGATAAGTTGGAAATGATTGTGCGGCCTGTTGTTTTTGACGTTGACTGTTCAGTTCTTGCTGTGCTCGTAATGTCCTAACACGTTCTTGCAAGTCTAACATTTGTTGCTGAGTTTGTTGTGTCTGAGGCTGATTATGCAGCTGTTGAATTTGTTGCTGGAGCTGATAGATTTCTACGTTTACATTTTTGACTTGTCCAACACTTGGACTCATCTGTCCCATACTATTTAAATTAGTTTGACCTACACTCACAGACACAAGCTGATTTGGTAATGTATTGCTCTGATTATTTACAGATACCGTATTTGTATTGCTTATATTTCCAAACGAATTTGTAAGAATCTGTGCCTGACTAACTGCAATATTAGCATCAGACCTGTTTGGTACATGGAACGGACTAGATGCAGGTGTTGTGTTGGGTCTAGAGACCATCGTAGGTGAGACAAGTTGATTTAAATTTCCCTGAGAATTTGGAGAAGTGTGAGCATTCAAATCAGGCGTGCGAGCTGGAGAAGGGGTTGGTCTAGGAGAAGCTGATGGCGTTATTGTCCTCTGAGGTGTACCAACTGTGTATGTTGGTCTGAACTGTACATTCTGGTTGGGACTAGTATTTTGGAATGGAATCATATTTGACGATTTATCATTAATATTTTGAGACATTTGCATTTCACTTGCCATTGTATTTTGATTTGGCATTTGCTGCTGTGGCTGTTGATATGTGAACTGCTGGAAAGACGAACTTGGAACATTTACACTACCTGCATTTATCTGTCCTACATTTTGAATATTTGGTAGATTGAAACTGTTTTGGAACGGCTGTTGAACTTGTTGTTGACTAGAGCTGAAGTTTGGTATATTTACAGAGTTAATATTTTGTTGGGTCTGGAATGTCGAAGTCCTATTAATCATCATTTGCTGCTGAGGAGGCCTAGGACTCTGACTTATATTGGTTACATTTTTTATCAAATTATTGTTTGGACTGGACATTGGCACATTTGGTCTCATGTTACCTGTCGGGGACTTCATTCCTTGCATAAACACATTTGCATTAGGTGTTGAGGGCATACCGTCTTGGTATCGATTCTGTGGGATATTATTATCTTTAGATAAGGCATAGTTGTGTTGAGTGAGGTAGGTTGTCTGTAAGCCATTCCCTGGTATTTGCTGTATGTTTTGCAATCTGGGCTGTTGATTTGGCAGTTGTTGTACATAAGCTTGTTGACTAGGTCCGTTCTGGTTAGGGTTCCACATTCTTGGCATGTTCTGTTGTATTCCAATTTGTTGCTGATGTGGGTTTGGCAACCGTGGACCGTTAGCAGTGGTCATGCTTCCATAATTTTGAAATCCAGGTGATGGTTGCATGTTCGTGCGAATAACCTGCATCGGTGCCCGTTGTGCCATAGATTGGTTGTTTTGTTGAAGAACCATGACATGAGCTGCAGTTCCTGGCTGCTGTTGTTGACCACCAAAATGATGTAGTTTGGTGGTATTAAATTGATTCTGTTGTTGATTAAAAGTATTTGTCATGAACTGATTTTGCTGAGCAACATTTGGAGGCTGCATCTGCATGTTGTTGAATTGGTTTGTCTGCATGCCACCCATCTGCTGATTAAACATTTGTGGCTGTTGTGGCTGAGTATTCATTACTGGGTTCATTTGACCCAAAATTCCACCTGCATCCAACAACGATCCAGTCCCTGCCAAACCATTATCTGTGGCCAAATCTTCAAGAAAGCCTCCATCAGTATCAAATAAACTAAGCATTCCATTATCTGACATTGTAGCTATCCACTTTCAGCCAGTCTGGCTGGTTTCAGCTGTGAATTGAGCTGTTGTTATTCTATCTACACTTATCCATCTTCTGGAGTCTTGAATATACTGGTGCAGTTGTTCTTCTCAACAGCACCTGAAAAAAATGTAAAATGCCGATCAAAATAAAAATCAAAGTAAAAGCAACGACGATGAAGTTTTAATTTTAATGACCTTGACTACCCTTGAGGGTCATGGATAGTCAGCATCCAAAGTTACCATTGCAACAATTTGTTTTTAAATTCAAAATGGCAAACTAAAGTTATCTGTATGGTCCTAAGCTCACTTCTGACCAACCACCAGGTGTTTGTAAAACAATTCAGCAGGTAATATACTTGAAAATTGTGACATTTTCAATGAAAAATATTCATGTTTTGCGAAAGGCAAAAAAAAAATATATATGTGTCATGTCTGTTTAAGGTTACATGCTTTAAACCAGATGCTCTGCAGGGTGCAGCTTTATACAACCGCAGAGTTCGAACCCTGAACCGTTGGGGCAGGTATGGACACAACATTCAAGCTCTGAATTTGGATTATGATTAAATAGTTGACACAACATAGGTTTCTGACACAGAATGAAAGTGGTCTAAGAACTTAAACTTAAAAATTTTAAATTGGACATTTACCTATTATGGTCCAATATCCAAAATCTAAATACATGGTTAGATTCTGCATATCAAAGAACCCCAAGAAAATTTAATTTATGATGAAATCAAATAAAGTTCAATTTTGGACACTTTAGACCTCAATGTGGACCAATTTGATAACCAGGCCCAAATTTCAAAACTCTAAATACATGGTTAGATTCAGCATATATATCAAAGAACCCTTTATATTCAATATTTGTTGAAATCAAACAAAGTTTAATTTTGGACCACGATTTGGACCAACTTGAAAACTGGCCCCATAAGCAAAATCTTAATACATGTTTAGATTCAGATTATCAAATGATCAAAGAACGCCAAGGATTCATTTTTTTTTAAATCAAACAAAGTTTAATTTTGGAACCCAATTTGGACCAACTTGAAAACTGGGCCCAGTAGTACTTGACAGATTCTTTAAATCCAAATATTACATAGCTGATTCTCGTCTAGCAATTTGTGTCATACATTTTAAAACAAAATGACCATCAGACAGATCTTTAATATCACTATTAATATATATATTACTGCAAACTCAGAACTTAAAGCTTGCATTTATTATTGTTAATTCTTGACCTCTGGCGAACCTATCAAATATAAATGTAATCAATGCCATTTCAAAAAATTTTATAAAGAAATTATATATACAAGTACATTGTGTATATATTATTGTGAACCTGAAACTTTTTTTTCCCCATTAATTAACAAAAAGTACTTGTCGATGTTGTTCTTAATTTCTATCATAGTCATTTTTTACCAAAATTGTTTGAATCTTTTGCAACAACTTTTGAAAAGTGACTTAAGCTAGCTGTATCATATATACAGGAACAACCAAAATTTCATGAGGTTCATCATTATAACATTTATGCTCAGGTCAGATTGTCCAAATGTTTAGTTAGCTGCCAAAATGGTTGTTGTTGTAATGGTATAATGAAATCATGAGATACTGAATTGAAGTTTTAGCTTATATACATGTACAAATTTTCACTAAAACCCTCATTTAAAACCAGTTAAAAAGTAATTTATATGGATCCAAAGTCTGAACTTCTATGTGCTTATTGGGTCAAAATATTTTCAGAAATATCCAATTAATTGATTGGTTGTTGGTTGCTTAACATCCAGAGGGAAATATTTCATGCATGTTCAAAAATATGATATCCAAAAGAAATGTTACAATAAGATACATGTAGGATTACATTAAGGTCGTCAAATATTTATTTTCTATACAAAGGGATATTTTATGGTATAAACTAAATAAAATGGGTGTTGCACAGACTTTTTGTTCTGCTATTCAGTCAATTTATACAAATGTTTTTTTGATTTCAAAATGATTTCCCAGAACTTACAAGTTACATACATTTTCATCACTTTGTCAAATGTAAAATATCAAACTCTGAAAAATTTGACCGATTTGAATTTGCAGATGCATGTAATAATATAAATTGAACATGTTGAATTTATCTGAAATTCAGCTCCACTTAATTTTACCAAGCTTAATATTCTACATTTGCCAGAAGTGATGTATCTTGGAAATTTGGGGAAAGCAATAAAAATTTGCCCACCTCAAATCAAATGGAATCAAATCTTATTTATCATTTCTTTTGGCTGTTTCTATAATAATTTTGCACCAATAAGCACATGAAGGTGAGATAAAATTCTATCTGTTTTAGCATGTTTAGTTTATGAAGATGTCATGCCAATATCAGTCTCAAAGTTCCTCTCAAAAAGTCCGGAAAGAAATATGGCTTCAGTGTTATGATTTTGTAAGAAGGCGTCACAGAAAAAAAATTAAAATAGCTTTTAAGACGTCATTCCCAATTTAAATAGGGACTCAGGTAATGCCAATTTCATGACCTTCACACAAGAGTAAAACATAATGATATGGCGGGGCAAATAAATAGTATTAGAAATGTATGGGAGGCAACTCCTGATTACATTCATTTGAAATGCATATGTTTCATCGAGTGAGGAGAAAATACAACAACAAACTGTCAAAGTAGATACAGCATGACAATCCTGAATATGCGTCAGCTGTAACAAATAATTCTTAAACATTGTTAATTCCCTTTTGCTGCTAATCAATAACCATAGGTTCTTCACATGAGCGTAGCCACATCTAAATTGTACGGGGAAATGCAAAAAATTAGATGAGTTGTCTATCATTTTTTTCTTGATATTTTGTCTATTTCACCAAAGTTGAGCAGATCAAACATACTTCAACGTATGGAATGTATGTTTCCATTTTGTCAATCTTGTTATATTTGTTACAATATAAAATTATCATTCAAATTCAGCTATACATTTTACTTTTTATTATGATGTAAAACCCCATTCTGAACCCCTAATATCATCACAAATGAAACTAAATTAAATTATTACACAACTTTCCAATAAAAGTTACAAACCATGTAATTATAAACTTTATTAGGTTCAGATGTAACAACATACTAAAATATCTTTTTTTTAAATAACCTCTGCCGTGTAAAACGTCCTTTTGTTGTCCATTAGCTGGGCCCACCAACGGGAAAATCCAAGTTTTCTGTTCTCAAACACGTGCAAGGAAGCAAAATGAAAACAAACCAAGAAAACTATCTGAAATCACCATTAAAGTGTTTCCAACCACCTCGGAATCAAATGTTGCGCATTGTATAACAAAACTTAGTGACACAAAGAAAAGTTGTCTTTGAACGCCATTTCTATTTGTAGTTTTTAAGAAATTATTGAACAGAAGCCAACTGAATGGGACCCTTCCCGGGGGTGTTAGAAAAAATCGATGACAAAAATGTTCTAAAACATGAAGACAGAAGAACAATTGACAAAATTAACATAAAATTGTTGCCTTACCTGTCATATAATGTCAAAATATCAAATTTATATACAAGTTAATTTTGTTGATTTAGACCGCTTATAACCTCAACATCATGCAGTCGTGTGAAAGCATTCTAATTTTGAATCGAACGTTTTGATTGGATATCAAATAAACCATATCAAATCATTTTTTACAAATTTCATGAACATTCTAATTTATATACACTATTATATATTGTTTTTATTGTCAAGAATTGGAGTTTTCATTAATTGCAACTAACAATTTTATATTTCTTCATCTGGTAAAATGAAACAATGACATTCATCAAATATTGCCTTTGATGTTATTATCCAATCAAAATGCCTGTTTGAAGAAAGCGTTGACCAGGTGCTTTATAACAATAGCCAATCACAATAGGTAATTTTTCAAGAAATGCCCGGATGATGTTACGAAATTAGTGAATTTATTTTCAATAATTATTTTATAATTGATTAGCATAAAATAATTCAACGACCTTTGCCGGTCTTTAAAAACACAATTTCGTGTATTTAAGTCTTTAGTCTTTAGAAGTGTCAACTTGACACTATAATCTCTCTGTCATGAATTTCGATCACCCTGGTAATTTTTAGAATTTTTAGGATCGGTTCTGATCGAAACTGCATATTTTGTTAATTCTAGCTGGGACTATTAAACTAACAATATAGTATAAAATAGAATAGAATAGAACAAAAAATATTGACCAATAGTCCTAGATTCTAGATGTAAATTTTTAAATGACTCTTTAATTGTGTATTTTTTTAATTATAATTCCCGTTACAAAAAAAAAATCTTTTTTTTTTTCTTCAGTCGGTCTGAGACTACTATAACACAGTCTTATAGTAGTCTCAGAGTCGGTTAAGATTCTTCAGGGCCGTAAATTGCCTGTCCTGTAAGGGGAGGCAGTGTATTATTGCCGAGCGGATCGAGGCAAAAAATATTTGGA
Source organism: Mytilus galloprovincialis (assembly GCF_965363235.1). Lineage (NCBI taxonomy): Eukaryota > Metazoa > Mollusca > Bivalvia > Mytilida > Mytilidae > Mytilus > Mytilus galloprovincialis. Next base: position 74,470,718 of record NC_134843.1, read on the forward strand.
CCCATTCCATGCAGAAAAGGATATTTTTTCAGGCCTTTCCTTGTATGCAATGTACCTCCCAAGAATACACGACTTGTTAATTTTTTGTTACATTTCAATAAATATGCGTCTGGAAAATATTAAAAATAGTGAAATAAACCAGAGTTAATTAGATTACGTGTCTCGTTAGAGTAAGATTTGTTTTCGCTTTATATCCTGCTTTATGACTCTTTACAAGCTATTTTTACTTAAGTTTAAAGAAAAGACTTAAAATGAAAGCCCCCTGAAGTTGGTCATTTTTTGTGGTTTATCCGGCTTATTTGGCTGTCCAAATCGAATTAGTTTTGACTTCGTTTCAAAGACACAATTTTCAAACCTTAAAATGAAAATGCATACTCAATAACTCATAATTTTATCTATCAAGTTCAAATTATTAAAACGTTATCAATGTTTGTATACACCAAAAAGTTTTATTCTGGCTTTGTCAAATGCTAAGGTGTTTTTTTCTGACTGGACGAATCCCATCTTTTTAACATTTCTATGCATTCAATATTGCCAACATTGTCACTTCTATGTATGCAGATGCAATAGTATTTGGTGGGAAAATTTTATGTGTGCAAAGGAGTTGAGTTGGGTACCGAACGTTCGGATCCAAATATTGAACACACCTGCATGAAATTATGATTAACAACCTTGTTGTTTTAACTAACAACCAGTGCTATAAAAATTATGCATGATCTTAACCATTTTTTGTTATTTTTTTTTCAATGTTTTTTTTCTCCATTTATTATTTTTGTTAGTGAGCCCGCAATAGGAGGTAACTGCCTACATGCCTCTATGTAATTTACGGCCCTGTTCTTATTGCTTGGACGTATATTTTAGTTTCATAGTACCTGTTTTTTTGGCTTTCAAAAATGATAGCTGTATAGTTTTGAAATTTTTATGGGTTTTTTTTATTGTTAAAAAAAAAAAAAAAAAAATACCGGTGCTATCAATCAAATTATTTATTCTCAAAATTAAGCACTATAAGGTTTGGGGAAAATCTGGATTAAGAATCTTTATTTTTGTCATCTGGTTTTTTCTTTCATCAAACTGGGGATCAGAATAAAATTTTGAAGGGAAAAAACATAAATGATCAAAAATGATAGCTGTATAGTTTTGAAATTTTTATGGGTTTTTTTTATTGTTAAAAAAAAAAAAAAAAATGCCGGTGCTATCAATCAAATTATTTATTCTCAAAATTAAGCACTATAAGGTTTGGGGAAAATCTGGATTAAGAATCTTTATTTTTGTCATCTGGTTTTTTCTTTCATCAAACTGGGGATCAGAATAAAATTTTGAAGGGAAAAAACATAAATGATCAAAAATGATAGCTGTATAGTTTTGAAATTTTTATGGGTTTTTTTTATTGTTAAAAAAAAAATAAAAAAATACCGGTGCTATCAATCAAATTATTTATTCTCAAAATTAAGCACTATAAGGTTTGGGGAAAATCTGGATTAAGAATCTTTATTTTTGTCATCTGGTTTTTTCTTTCATCAAACTGGGGATCAGAATAAAATTTTGAAGGGAAAAAACATAAATGATCTTTCCCTCACTATCTGTATATGTCTCGTCTATCTATTATACGTCCTTGATTTTAATAATTTTATGTACAAATTAAAACTCATATCAAGAAACCAAGACGGCTACCCGAGATCCTTGAATCCATCAATAATTTTGTTATGCTCTGCTTACCCTTCCGAAGCACCTGAAACACTATCCCACCCCATACACCCGGGTTTTCTCTTATCTGAAACTACTAATCCAAATTTAACCAAACGTATCCACAATCATCTTTAGAGTATTATAAAATTTGACAAATATGTCTGACTGATGACCCCGCCTGTCAACTAATATGACAATCAGGGTTAAAACAGACCATAAGAGGGAAAAGAAAGTTTTGTCTATTATCTTGAACACCACTATAAATAGAAAAAAACGGAAAGACAGACAGAAATGCTTGGAATGCTGAGATCTACCAATTGTCCGTTTGCTTTCAGACGACTTCTTATAAGAGTTATTGCCATGAAAAGGAGACTTATATCAACTGTTTTGCCTATTGTCCTGAAAACTATTATAGAAATATAGATAAACTGTATACAACAAAAATGATCAGCAAGATAAGTTCTACAAGTAAGTTGGCATGGTTGGAATCGTCTGGTGACACCGTTATTGCACTGAAATGACGATTTTACTATAATTTAATGCGGTATATATGCGTTTTGTACCGATTGAATATCTGATAAAGTAAAATAGATAGTTATAAACTTGATATAGCAACAAAAGTGCACACAGTGAAATGTTTCGCATTCTTTACTAATCATTGATAGTATGTTTATAGTCCTAAATATAAAGCTTTACTGCAACTGTCACATAAACTTAACATTAACCAAGAAAACTAAACATTGACCAATGAACCAAGAAACAGAGGTCAAGGTCAGATGAACAATGCCAGGCAGACTTGTACAGCTAAACAATTTTTCCTTACAACAAATAGAGTTGACCTAAGGCTTATAGATTAAGAAAAAACGACCATAACACAAAAACTTAACACTGAGCAATGAACCGTGAAAATGAGGTCAAGGTCAAATAAAACCTGCGCGACTGACATGTAGATCATAAATATTTCCATACACCAAATGTAGTTGACCTATTGCATATAGTATTAGAAAAAAAAAAGACGAAAAAACTCAAAAACTCCGTCGCCTGATCACTATCCCTATGTCGAGGTTTCTGAGACAAAGGTGGAAGGCTCGACAAAAATGATTAGCAAGACAAGACCTATATACAAATCAAATAATCGAACTCGTCTGACGACCCCTTATTGAAATTATTGACCACTTCATGTAATGATGGTTCGGAACATTGTCTGTTTTTTTTTTGTTTTTTTTTTGCCTTATATCTGAAAAAAAATATAGCCTATCTAAGGAGAGATAGAAACTTAAGCAAAACTGATCAGCAAGAAAAAAATCATTAATATATATAAGTCGACATGGTTTTAATCGTCTAATTGTCCCTTTTTTACATTTTTTGTGTAGTTGCCTACTATCTGAAAAACTATATTGGGGGGGGGCAAGGGGTTTAGCTGTTATGCTGTTATGGGGCATTTTAATTCTTTGTTATCTGTTATTCTGAAAATATATTTGCTGTTATCTGTTATTGTCTTATTCTTTGTTAGCTGTTATTTGGTTTTTAGTTTTTTTGTTATCTGTTATTGTGATAATGTATTTGCTGTTAACTGTTATTGAAAATTGGGATGTTAACATTTTTTAGACAGCCAAAATTCGGTAGAAATTGAAGATCATTGGACATTGGAGTCTACCACTACTAATATGTTGGTCCCGTATTTGGAGAAGGATTCCATTAACATATACCCATCACAAAAGTGAGGTCCAGGACAATTCCATTATATCTTACGATTATCCTTTGTAAAAGCTTTTATATTATATGGTACATAGACTCAGCTCTTTTCAAAGCAGAACCAACTACATTGTACAATGAAAGTTCCCACCATGTACTAGGTTCCGAATCTGCACATAACTCATTACAATTAAAGATGTATTTCAACTTCAAGCCATAGTTCCCCTATTGAACTATGTATTCTACTTACTAGTACACTTGGTACAATCAAAAACCTGATGAAAATTGTTCAAATAAGGCCTTTAAAAATAGTGGAATAAATTACTTTTGGAGTGTCAAAATTGGTCCTACTTGATAAATTGCATGCTTATAATTGGTGCTTTTGATTTTTCTACCCTATATACAACTTTGCCTCATAGTCTTATTCAGAAAAATTCACACACCTCATTAAATGGGCATTTAAAAAAGTCAGAATGCGAATATATATATTCAAACTCTTTTAGGTCATTTTTTAATAGCAACAAACACAAGAACTATGTCAATTGGACCTACTTTGATACCATAACTGCCCTTGAATTTTTAATAGATATAATTTTTGTCTCTTTGACATATTCCTCATTTCCATTCTCAATTTTATTACACATTATTTAAATTACAAACATTTGTGAGTTTCGATATTTGTACAAAAATAAATGCTGAAAAAAGTATTCCATAACAAATAAACAGCTACGCCATGAGTGCATGATACGCCCGTCACCTTTTTGAAATATTCGATAACTTCTCAATGTCATATCAGATATTTATAAAAATCAGTCAATATATATCATGTATTTAAACAATACATCAACGTTTCATGAGAACTGCAGAGAACATTTTTGAGTTATTGTTCGAAAACTGGAAAATACCATCTTTTTTAATGAATAAACCCCTTAACTGAATAACATTAAAACGGAAATAAAATAAAAATCGAAAGGGCGCTTACAACAATAGACATAAACTATTCAGCAAAGTTTCATGAGAACTGCTGAAAATGTTTTTGTGTTAATGTCCAAAAACTAGAAAATCCCCCTTTTAATTAATAAAAATCCTTAACACGGAAACGTAAAATCTAAAATTTATAAAAATTGAAAGGGAGCTCATGTCAATAGATATAAACAATTCACCAAAATTCCTTGCAAATTTGTGAAAGGATTTTTGAGGTATTATCAGAAAACTGGAAAAAAACACCATTTTTATTGAATCAAACCCCATTACTCAGAAACTTTAAATCTAAAATTTACAAAAAAAAACCAATAGGGAGCTCACGTCAATAGATATAAACAATTTCCAAAAATTTTATGTAAATTGGTTAAAGAATGTTTGAGTTAATGTCCGACATGTTGATGACGGACGGACAAGAATATACCAAATACATATCTAGATAATTACATAATTCTGAAAACCATGTTCATAGAAAATGGAATTCATTACAAAGGATTGTACCCGTAATAAGAAATACTGGATTTGTCAAGGACCCGACTTATTTTAATATTTCATTTACTGTTATCTGTTTTAGTCCATTTTAATTCCTTGTTATCTGTTATAAGCCAAATCAATTTGCTGTTTTGCTGTTATTGGGACCCCCCTTGCCCCCCCTCTATATTAGATGGATAGAAACTTAAATAAGCAAAAATTATTAAAGAATAGATCAACAAAAAAGACATTTTTTCATGAATTCTATTCTAGTCCACAAAGATGGAGGGTATCCATTGTTGAAGATGCACATAAACACAGGCGAGCGACACAGGCCCTTTATACCCTCTTCTTTTGCTAAAGTGTTGTCAGTTTGTTTTCGACTTCCCTTTTGGTATCTCTCGCCTTTCTTCTATAAAGGACACCAACTTTTGGTCGCCCTTTATCATATTTTTGCAAGAAGTAAAATGTTATGAATAAGGCTTTCTTACAGCCGATTGTATTGAGTGTCTAGATAAAGGTAACATATTTGGTTAGTTTGCTTTCTAGATGAACCATGGAGTCATAATTAGGTAATGTATACTACCCTCCTTTCGAAGTAGCCTAGTCATACAGATAATCAATCTATCTGTCTGTAGAACTATAGGCTACTTCGCCGGAAATTCGGGAAACCAAAGATATTACCTTTAACTACACACTCAGTGCAATCGTCTGTAACGCATTTTCAGTTTTCAGATCATGCTTATGCTATGGCTGAATGTTAACAAATAATTGTTTTATCTCACTTTGCATGTTTAGCCCCGCCGCATGTTTGCGCCTGTCCTAAGTCAGAAGCCTATGGCTTTGTTAGTCTTGTATGTTTTTTTTTCAAATTTTAGTTCATTTATATCATAGTGTTAAGGAGTTTAGTATGACGTCCATTTTTTTACTGAACTAGTATATATTTATATGTAGGGACCAGCTGACAGTCCGCCTACAGGTGCAGGATTTTATTGCTGTGTTTAAGACCAATTTGTGGCCTTCGGCTGTGTTTTACTCTTTGGTCGTGTTGTTGTCAGTGTTTCATAAGTCAGTTTGTTTGGCTGGGTGTTGATTATTTTAAATATTGTATATGTTTTATTGTATATTGTTCAGCTTTTAATCAATACGTGACACTTTAATAAAATAATCATACCATATAATTGTTATATTTTCATTACAGACAACTATACTGAATTTGCAGGGTCAACCAAATTTTTCACTTGCCCCTCTTCCCGATGGTTTATTATAATATTAACAGAAATCAAAACTGATCGAGCTACAAAGTCACTGCGAAAGCACCAACTTTAGTGCCAATATCAATCTAATATGGATGCTGATCAATCCCAAAGTCTTTAAGGGTACATTGACTACAATTCAATCTACGTCCCAAAAAAGCAAACATTTGTTTATAACAAAAGGGCTTTGAAAGCTGACATCATCTTTCCCATGTGATCTAACTGTGCTCCTCACTTTACCAACTTGTCCCTTGATTTGTTTGATACTTCATACAGAAGTTCTTACGAAAATGAAAAGAAGAAGTCCGCTTCGTTTCTAACTTACACCTAGAAATGAAGTGTACAGGTGGGTAGTAGTTTTTATACACTGATGTAGTGTATAGAAAAGAACATCCGTAAAATGAATCATACAGAACAAATAGAAGTAGGTTGAATCTTCTTCTCGAAGTAGATATCACAGAACAAACAGATATGATGGATCATGGTGATTACTGTACTGTATAGAAAGTAAGCAGTTCATATACACTGACCTGCTGTATATAGAACATCCATCAGAACAAACAGATATGATAATGCGGTATAGGAGGGAAGTATTTTGCATACACTGTTCTGGTCTATAGAATATCTCTTGTAGACAGTTTTCTCATTGACAATCATACCACTTCTCTTTTTTAAATGCACATATTACAATAGTCGTACATAAAAAAATTAATTGACTTATTGCTAAAAGTATCGGAGATTGGATCTTATCACAAAAACTAAATGCAAATTACATGTATACATTTTGAATTTGAGTTATGTTCCTTTGTTCATAATGTACATTTGTAGATGAAAATATTTTTATGATAGATTTAAAGCCATGAATTTTGTTTGGATTTTAGATAAAATAGTTTTATTGACAAGTATGGTTATACAAGAATTTATTAAGAAAATTGATTGACATTGGCTTGATACTACAAGAACTTAAGAATGTCTACCTCACTGCACTTTCTTGTTTTATTCTCAAAAGTACTGATCAAACCTGAAAGATTTAGTGGTCAAACCAATAGCAAACGGGTAATACATTCTTACCCCCAAATCCTTTATTTTTTTTTTACATGTTAAGTTGTATTTAATTACAAATATATCTACTGCAAGCCTCTCAATCTTGTTTTTTTCAATCAAAAGAAACATTAACTTAAAGAATCTCTGCATTTCCAGACATATCTGTTAAACAAAGTATTCCTATTTAATAAAATAGTTCTTTTAAAAATCTGATTCCTAATTCATTTGATGCAACTCATATAAATCCGTTTTATTTATAATGTAATGAAAAGGGTAAATATGCTACAATATACATTCCGAAATTTCTCCGAAACATTTATATTATCTTGTCAATAAAGTTTATCAAAAGGATATAGGTATTTCAGGTTAAAGTTTTTGGTTAAGATAGTTTTAGATGAAATTAAAGTCCAATCTCAATAAAACTTATTACATATGTTCCCTATGACATGGTCTTCTTATTTAGATGCAAACTTAAATTTTAATCCTGATTTCACAGTCCACTGAACATAGAATATTACAGTGCCAGTTTCATGCTAACTATTTGGTTAAGGTAGTTTTTGATGAAGTCGAAGTCCAATCAACTTGAAACTTAGTACACATGTTCCTTATATGATCTTTCTAATTTTAATGCCAAATGAGAGTTTTGACCCCAAGTTCCATTGAACATAGAAAATGAGTGTGAGCCAGGTAACTGGTACTATGGACTTATTCTTGTATGATGATGTTTTTGTGTTAAGTAATCAAAAATTCTCTAAATTTACAGCCATAGGGAACTAACCATATATATATAAGCAGCAATAACTGAATAAGATATTTGAGTTATTCTTTTTTTGGACAATGATGTTTTTTTGGCTGAAACTGAGTCTTTAAATATCCAAATTAGACTGCTATGTCTGTCTATATTATAGACTCTATAGTGAAATTTTAGATTTCAAGACAGGAATTTTGTTACCCACAAATTTCTGAAAACCTTTACTAAATTCTTTTATTTTTATTTTAGATTTGGTTTAGACGACTGGCTCTACTTGTAGATGACTTATAACTTACAGGATATCACATTCTCATTTTTAATGGTGATAGTTATTTCTAGAAATGATAGTGTTTTTGTTAATTTTGTTTTATGCTTTGCTAAGTCAAGTCCTATTCAACAGACTTTCATAGTTTGTTCTTATATTAGGTTATTTCACTAGGTGAGGATTTGGTAATCACAAAAATGTTAAACCCCATTACATACTTTATATGCATGTCCTAAGTCAGGAGCCTGTAATTCAGTGTTTGTTGTTCATTGGTGTTTATCATATTTGTTTTTCCCATTGCTGTTTTGTACATAAATATTCTTGGATTTCTTGTTAGAGTTTTTGTCATGCCAGGGCCTTTTACAGATTGATTTGTGATACTGTATTTGCTCATTGTTGAAGGTTGTACAGAGACCTATAGCTGCTAACATCTATAATATATTATTTGGTCACTGGTAGATAGTTGTCTCAATAGCAATCATACCATATCTTCTTATTTTATGCATTAACTTCACTGTGTCTGAAAAATTCAGCTATTTCTAGAAACTGATTAAAAATACAAAATAATCATACTATTTTTATTGACATATATAAACAATGTTAATATTTGCACACATACATGTAAACAGAAATCAGCACATAACCCAAGGAAAAATGAAAATTTGTGTAAAGAAAGTTCAATTAGTATACTGTAAATTAAAAAAATATAGATGTGTTTTTTTTATATTGCAGATAAAACGTTGCAGGTATAATATCACAATAATTAAAATTCATTCTAATTTTCTAATCATGCATTATATGTATTCAAATGTTTTAAGTTGCAGTAGTTAATTTGGTTTGTTAAACTTCTTCATCAACAATTCACAAACATTCACAAACGCAGGCAATAATTTTTAAATTTACAGTATATAATGACAGCACTTTTTTTCTTCTTTGTTAGAATAAATATTAAATGGATTTCCTGATCTATGTTTATCACATGCAGTACCGGGGTAGTTAGTTTTCTCATACAATTACGAAAAGAACTGGCCTGTCTGAACATACATAGTATGGAGTAACTAGTATAAGAAGCAATTTTAAAATTTCAATCTGAAAAGTAGTATGAGACACCAACCTGGGTGCCAAGCATTTAAACAGCCACAACCTTTCAACCTAACTGCGTTGTTTAAATTAATAAAGAACATTCAAAAGTTTGCTTTTTCATACAGATTTTTTTACGTAACTACATCTTGTGCACAAACAAATTTAACTTTCTTGGAAAATGAGATTGGTTTTGTATATTTGGGTGAAAAAATCTTTTTTTCATATTACATAAGTAGTTTTACAATATACAGATCAATTCCTGGCAGTTGTTGCATCTTTGAAAACTTGCTTATGTCGAAGTAATGTACATTAAAAATGATAATGATATTTTAAATTAGACTTATTAGCATTATGTATTTATGAGTTAAATAGTATAGTAATGACAAGTACACTATCATTCGTTTTAAACATTCAAAATGGCTATTAAGATAAATGACTCAGAAATGAAAACACAAACTTGTACAACCCTAAAATGAACATAGTATAAAAATAGAACAAAATATGAAATTGTACATCGCAGGTAAATCAAAAAAAATCGTGTATTTTAATTAATGGGTAACTATTATAAATAAATAAATTAATATCACACAAAGTAAATGTGTGCATAATTTTTTTCTCAAATTTAATGAAAGGAAAAAATGAACAATAATTTGGTGAGCATTAAACCATGTTGTAGGCAAAAAGCTTTTTTATAATAAAAATAAAATGTTCTTAAAATTCTGCCATGTCAGTTTCACAGTATATGTTTAGTTTGATTTTCTATTTTAAAATCTAGTGTTTATCTTTATTTATAAACCTTGACACTAATTCCTTTAATATGGAAAGTTTGGTCCTATGATAGTGAATAGAAATGTTCAAGTTAAGTAAAATTGTTTTTGCATGTGAGTTTAATAAAATAGGGGTTATTGGATAAATAATTAGTTTAGTTAATGATGTGCAATCTTTCAATATATTATTCATTTCATATCATAAAGATAGTATATTTAAGTATCTACAATTTTTCGCTTTATTTAAATTTTTTCATTAAGCTACGGAGATAAATAATGACTTTATGTACATTTACAAGAGTTAACAACATTAAAGTTTAAAACAAAACATAAACAACATCAACAAAGTGAATTCCCAACAGTATATGGTCATTTAGTTTTCAAAACAAAATAAATTTACTGTTTCCCTTTTATCAATAACCTTGCAAAATACTTGAAACTTCAGAATTCTTTGTTTGTAAAAGCTCCAAAACAAGTGCATTATTATACCAAATTTACCAAAGAACCTGTGCCATCCAAAAATTCATTTATGAGATATAATAACCATCACACATATGCCATTTATTGCACTATATATAAACATTTGCAGTTATCATGCTTTTTAAATTAAGCGAAAGGCTGAAAATGTAAAAGTCCATGCAGAGAAAGTTTTCCAGATTAATGCTAAATCAAATGAACATAAAATTATAGTGACCATTCCAATTATACAATTATGTTCATTAATAAAACATTCACTGAAAAGCACAAAGTCAATTCCGTTTTCATTTAACTGATAACATAAGTATGAATAAAATTAGTTATAATATGTTGTTACAACAAAAAATTTCATGTGTGACCTGTTTTAAAAATAAGAATTTTACAAGCTGCTAATCAAATAAACCAATAAAGATGAAAAGTTTGATGTCTAGACAAATTTTATGCAATTTTCATTTATAGAACCAGATGTGGTTCAACATGTGCAAAGGGCTAGTGACTTATATATATAACAGATGTTATACAGGAAATAGAATAGTCAATGAACATTATATAATCACATTCTAAATTCTAATGCCCTAAAATTGCATCCAATACTTGCATTTTTTGCTCAAAAGAAAGTCTTGCAAAAAACACAAGTTGCAATTATGACTTATAACTGTTAGTTGTAAATTTTTAGATCTTAAGAATGATATGAGTTTTTTTCTACATCAATGATGACTTTTAACATGTGTCTATACACAAAAAAAATATTAACACAACTTGTTCTACAAATTAAATTGTTGTTGTGTTATTTGCACTGATCAAAACCCTTAAGCTAGTTATAATTCTGAAAAATATTTGGAATGTAAAATATGTAAAATCATATTTTTTTTAAACAATATCATGATTAAAACCGAGACAAAAACAAGAAATAATTCAGACGTAAAATCATAACACATTTATGCAACATGGACATATAAACACAGCATTATTCCCCCACCCAAATGTGCTATAGTAGGTTTTTAACTACAATGAAAGAATGAACATATGATTTTTGTCTTATAAACACATGATGTAGTTTTTCCCTTTGTTGCTTTCAACCATTGCAAAATTTAAAATGCAAATTTATTCAGAAATGAAAAGCTGTAAATGAAAATAATTCACCTATCACATCCTAAGTCTTTCACAGATCATACTAAATAATATTATAAAACTACTTGTGACTTTATTATCTAAATCTTTTCTTATATATATTGTATATCAGAAAGATGAACAGTGTTACCAATTAAAAGATCTTTTGAAAATTTCAAAATTTAGCTATTCATAATTTATCATATATATCCTTTCAAGAAGTATTCCAAAAGATACATTGGCTCTTAAGCATTCAAATGAATAGTAATCTAGAAATTCTGACCCTATAAATTCTGTAAGTAGCTTTATAATATAATTTATACACTCAAGACATTTATAGTCTTCTACAAACATCCCTTGCATACTTTCACTTTCTCTTTATGATCACAACAATGTCAGTCCTATATTTAGCAACATCCACCTCCTTGGTTAGCTCCGCCTCCTCCTGATGGCATGTTGGGATTATTTGGTGAATGTTGTGGTCCAATCTTAATACCATTAGCCTACAAAAATGACCAGTCATGTTATACAAAATATAATTTGAATATAATTTTTCATTAATATTCAATTTTTTTAAGTTCTCATCTTCGAAATGTTCTTAATTTTTTGACAAGCAACAAATAATAAAAAATATATATATTTTCCTAATAGAAAACCAACAATATAGTCAGAGCAAGAGTTATTACCCTTTGGTCACACTGTTGCAGGTCTATGTGTACAAATTTCATAAATCAACCAAATTCAACTCCTTATACTGACTGCTTGCATTTCGGAAAAAATGGAAAGTTTTTTTTTTTGCATTAATTGACTTATGCTTACCTTTTAGTAAGGATCCTTTATTAGCTTTAATTTTACATCATGTGTCAATCTGCATGAGATGACCATAAACACACTTCTCCATACAGAGATAAAAAATATAACAGCAAAATGCCTCAAGTGTGTAGTTAAGGGTAATATCTTTGGTTAGCTTGCAAACTAGCTGAAGCATGAAGTCATTATTAGGTTAGATACACTACACTCCTATCGTGGTAGACTAGTCCTACATACAGATAGAGTGGCTATATGTCTGACTAGTTTAATCCTAAAGGAGGGTAGTATACCCAACTTAATAATGACTTTACTGTTAAGCTAGCAAGCAAGCTAACCAAACATATTACCTTTACCTACACACTCCAGTCATTTTGCTGTAAATAAATAGATGAACTTACCTCATTATTAATATCAAATACACCATCTTGTATTTTTTGATAAATCTCTTTAGCAGTGTTTATAAAAGCCTGAAATATATTCAAAAATATCTTTAAAGCTTTCCTATATAACATGTTATGAAATGTAATTTGTTAATAGGTGAGATTTGAAATTTGATTTTCTGAATTGTTTTTGGTTTTACCACAATAGGGTTTAAAAATCATAATGGTTAGAGTAACTTTATTTCATTCCAACTGTTAAATATGAAAGGAAAAAAACAGAATTGTTTATATCTTCCAATTTCCCACAACAAATTTATTGTAACAGTATATTGATTTTAAAGATTTTGCATTATCATCATATACCAAAATCTTTTAGGGAATGATCTTCATCACTCTATAAGTATTATGAAAATAGCAAAAACAAGAAGCACTGTCAGTATTCTTGCTTTAAGTTTACAATAAATAGTAAGTTCATGAATGGACGTGAAGGCCCCTTACACTGTATAGCATACTCTGTTCATGAAGCTCAATTCTGGAAGCTCTCTTTGTAGTTCATACGAAAAATGTGGCAAAAATGTCATGGGACTAACAGAGGTAAAATCCTTTCTTTGAAAAATGTTGACATACTTAACCCTGATTTGTGAAGACCTTACCTCCTCTACATTAGCAGCTGTTTTAGCTGATGTTTCCATGAATATTAAACCATGTTCTCTAGCAAAAGCTTCTCCTTCTTCTTTCTTTACATCTCTTCTGGCTTCTAAATCACTAAAATAAACAAACGTTTTACAAAAATCACAAAATTATTAGAAAACACCATATATTTCATATCGATATAATCATGATAATATTACAAGTTTGTATTCAAATTGTAACATATTTAAAGGAATGTGATGCAAGCCTTGAATTTCTTCTGATGTTTAAAATCGCTGAAACTTTAGGATGATTTTCAAGATGAAGATGCTAAGCAATAAAATTGTGATGGTTTGTTATTTCCTTCGTTTTGAGTTACAAGCATTAGTGTTTATCTGTTGTTTACAAATGTAAAGAAATCTAAAACTCATGTTTTTTTTCCAGTAAACTTAGTTTAGTTTATTTGTTAGCTGCTTTGAAACATTCATATTTAGTAAAAAAACGATGTGTCAAAGCGACACAAATGACCCCGTCCCAAAAAGTTGAAAAATCTGCACAAAATCTGGAGGTATAGTAAAAAAATCTGTATAACTGTGATTTTCAATAATTTATCAAAGTCCAAAGCCTGTAATTTCAGCAAAAATTAGCAGAGCTGAACGAAACTTAAACTTGATCTGTAACTCATCATGTTTACCTCACATACCAAACATCAACCCAATATCTAAAGGCGTTTAGAAAAAAACTTTGTATAATGGTTTGTTGCGGAATGACAGAATTACGGAATTTCGGACAAGGGTAAAACTATATGGCACCGACAACTTTGTTGCCGTGCCATAAAATTCACTTAACTTTTGAAGACACTGTTCTATGTATTATAATCATGTCTTTATGAATATTTTGAAGGAATTCTGCTGAGGCCCCCGACTGCCATTTCTCTTATTTGCTAAAACAGCTAGATTCTACCCTTGACCTACTTCTACAACCATAGCTCTCAACCCTACCTACCTTTTATTTCCAATTAACATAATAACCATATTAGAATTGGAATGTTGCCTGGCATCTTCTAACCAGGTTGTTAAATGGTTAAACGTGTCTCTCCTGAAAATAGAAACATATATACATGTAAAATGAAGCTATTTAATTTAAAACTAATTAGAAAGTTTTTTAAGTATAAAAATTTAGATACTAAAATATATTTCATGTGTTAATTACATATAAAATCAAAATGTTCTCTAAAATGATAGTATATCTATACATATTTTATTAAACAAAAAGCTTTTTTTTTCATTTCTTTCTCCTAAATTTTGACAAAAATATGAATCTCTATTCCTCACATTGTAATTATTGTATTTATCAATATTGTGATATGAAGAACTACTTAAACACCAGTAGACAGATTTTGTTTATTGTTCTGAAAAGTTTGTTTGTGTGTTGTGTTGTTACACTTATGTCCTTGGTTAGGGGAGGATTGGCACCTACAAACATTTCGAACCCTGCCACATTCTTTGTGTCTGTCCCAAGTTAGGAGCCTGTAGTTAAGTGGTTAACATAGGTTCATATCTGTCATACAATGTATTTGTTTTTCTTAAATTGTTTTGTTATAAATTTTTTCAATTTTTTTCATATCTGGGCTTTTATATTGTGGATAGTTCTCTCATTGGCAATCATACCACATCTTCTTTTTTATATTTTATAGCAGACTTTCATATTGTTAACCCTTTCTTCCATAATGACGCCTTTTGATGCCACCCTCTTTACTCTATAATGACGCCTTTTAACGCTTTGACTATGAAATGTCTGCATCAGACTTAATAAAATTTGTATCCAATATGAAAAGGATATTCATAATAATTTGACTTAAATTTATTTGATGAAATATTTGTTTTTCGCAATGCATTAATAATTTATAGTATATTTTCAGCATTTTATTGAAAAAATCTGTGCAAATCAAATAGACAAAAAAAAAATCCATTAAGGAAAGGGTTAACTGTTGACTACAAATGCTTACATCCACATCATATGAATTTTGATGGATAGTTGTCTCATTTGCAATCATATTACATCTTCCTATTTTTAAAGTTATTGTTACCTTGTAATATCATATACTAGTAAAGCCCCAGCTGCACCTCTGTAATAAGATCTTGTTATAGATCGGAATGATTCCTGACCTGCCTAAAAAATAAATATTTATTATTTTAATAAACTCAATGGAACCTTTAATTTTAAATATTGTGTTATGACATACTATTACCATCCAATCTTAGATTTTGTAAAATACAATGTAGTTGAAAGATAGGATCTTGACCTTCCATTGTAATCTCATAAAGAAATTTATTGACGAGTCCAGGGTCCCCTCATTTTATAACACAAATCAATATCAACACAATCAAAGACTTAAATTATCATTTAAGTATACTTGTCAACACACTATGGGGAAGAACCTTGATTTATTGATGACTCATTTCAACATTAAATTGATTAATTTTCTAAATTATCCTTGTATTGATTACTGAAGTGGGAGCATCTCACAGAAAACTTAACAGAATGCACAAATAAAAAAAAAGTATCACCCTTTTCTAAGAGGGGGCAATACCTTTTTGTGTTAACCTGTTATGGCCGTTTTCAATGTGTTGTTAACTGTTATCTGAGATCAATTTAAGCTGTTAACTGTTTTCAACCCACTTTGTTAACTGTTATCAGCTTTTTTGCATTTTTTGTTAACTGTATTTGTCAAAATTGAGGTGTTGTTAACATGTTAATGGACCTCCTATTGCCCCCTCCTTCTAACAACATCAAAAAGTGCCCTGTCCTCCATTGGCACCCTGCACCTACCAATTTCTAGATGGACCAATGAATGATCAAATGAAATTAAAACAAGACTGTGACTATGACATACATGTACATGTATGTTGTAATATTTTTTAAAGCAATGCGAAAGATCATAAAAAAGATTGTCCCTTTTTATCTTCTGTTAAATGAAAATAATTATGTTTGTAACTTACTGTATCCCAGATCTGCAGTTTAATTTGTTTACCATCAATAGTTATCATACGAGCACCAAACTCCACACCTGAAATTTAAAAAAGAAGCTTGAAGATAGTTTTCAATTGCATAGTTTATTAGTGAAGTCTAATTTATCCAAGAATAGCTTTCTACTACTCTATAGACATACACAGATGTCCCTGTTCTTATTTTGCAGACTACACCCAATTATACTTCATACAGCTACACTGTATGCTTACAGAGTGTTGAAGACTTATCTTCCATTGATGTCTCAGTGATTGAACAAGAACTGACAAAATAAATATCATATGAATAAAATTTGTTCTTATTGTTACATTTATTTGATTACACAAACTATTACTAATATTACATTATCTATATGAGGTATATACATGAAGAAGGACATTTCTTGATTTAAAAAGCTGCTTAGTAAGCTTACTGTGTGTGTGTCAGTCATTCTTCAAATAATATTTGTGCCTTCCTTGATACACATTATAAAGTAATTGTTTTCCTAAAATTATTTTCCTATATATACTGAACTGCAAAAGAAACGTCGTATTTTTCGAAATCTCAAATTTTCAAATGCATTGAAAAAAATACTTATTTATTTTGGTTTTGGTAAATTACCTTCAAATGATGCTAGGATTATGTTTAAATCGTTACGGTTGACTACATTCATTAATTCTGGCGTACTAATAGTGGTTTTGCTGGGTCCATGGGACACGTTTTGCAGTCAAATTTCATGACGACGAGATGCACGTTCAATCTGTGTCTCTATAAGGGTATTTTAGACTAATAGAGGTGTGAAGTTTTTGTGTCATCATAATCTGTTTGATGCAGTACTGATGCCATGATTTTACCCACGACAAAGAGAACAGGCAATATGACGTTTGTATGCTGGACAGCAAAGTTGTTCCAAATCTACGCACCACCCAACGTCTACGTGAATGCCACAATGCAACAAACAGTACAAATGACCATCCACGTACTTAACGCTTATAGTGACCTGAATTAATTAAATCTGTGATATAGTGGTAAACAAGAATGTGTCCATAGCACACGAATGCTCCACTCGCACTATCATTTTCTATGTTCAGTGGACCGTGAAATTGGGGTCAAAACTTTAATTTGGAATTAAAATTAGAAAGATCATATCATAGGGAACATGTGTACTAAGTTTCAAGTTGATGTAACTTTAACTTCATCAAAAACTACCTTGACCAAAAACTTTAACCTGAACTTCGAACTATCATTTTCTATGTTCAGTGGACCATGAAATTGGGGTCAAAACTATAATTTGGCATTAAAATTAGAAAGATCATATCATGGGGAACAAGTGTACTAAGTTTCAAGTTGATTGGACTTCAACTTCTTCAAAAACTACCTTGACCAAAAACTTTAACCTGAAGCGGACGGAAGAACGGAGGCACAGACCAGAAAACATAATGCCCCTCTACTATCGTAGGTGGGGCATAAAAACTGCATCAATGAACAGTAAATGAACTGAAATGATGTGAAATTTTTTAATAACAAGGGTACATGTATGTATACGCTCATTCAATAAAAAAATTCTTTCATTTTGTTTGCCTTAAATTACTGTGACGTTTCTTTTGTGGTTCAGTATATATCTTTCAATTCAATATCACACTTTATTTATTGTTTTATCTTTGAAGTTTAAAATTTCTTTAATCTTCCTTACCAATGGTGAGATCATGCACAGGTTGAAATCTCTTATCTGTGAACTGTAATAAGAGACAGGATTTTCCAACACCTGAAAAAAAAAAAAAAAAAGATTTTTAGTATACTATTATAACATTTATGACTTAACAGTAAATAATCTAGCACACACTCACTGACCCAAAAATGCTGGTGTAACTGTCAAGTAGACAGCTGAGTTTCCTGCAGCTTTTAATAGAACAGTGAAATTTATCACCAAGGAGGACGCTCTTTAAGCATTTAAGAGTAAAGCAACACTTTTTTTGTGTCAAAAATTAATTGGCTCATAGAATTTTGACAGTGGAACTGCATCATTTCAACTAATGACTTCAGCTCAGCATTGCTTTTTTGTTGAACCACAAAATCAGTCCCAAACACCTATTAGGTATTAATGTACATTCTATTTTATATCAGAGCAACCTTTGCTCAAAACCATTAAGTTTTCTTCAGTATATTGCATTCTGTGTTATTTTAATGAAAGTGTTTTCCATTTTCTACAAATTTATGCCATTTAAAGTTAAAAGATAAATAATTTTTTTTTTTTTTAACATAATCAAATGATTACTGTAAATGAGGGATTTTTACTCATTTGGGGAAAAGTCCCCCATTTGGCAGGTTGTCCCCAATCTGTTCAATTCAAAAAATGAACCTAGTGTTTTCAGGAAATTATGGCACACAAAAGTTGTTTGTAGAAGTTGAAAGTAACAACAGATGTTAACAATTATTTCTATTGTTGTGACTTTGGAACTGACACTAACAACTGACCTAACACCTGGTCGATAAATAATCAATGAGGCATGCCAATCAATACATTTGAAAACAGTACAATGGCTAATGAAGTCTATTTCAAATGTAAAAGTTAATATGAAAAAAATAATCTATAATCCAAAACATAGAAGGAAAAAAATGCAAAATCAATCCATTGGCATTTCTAAGTGTTACAAATGAGTAATAAAATTTGCCCGAGACACACAATTTTGGTGATGATGAGAAGCTTTATTTTAAATATCTTTAAAGTGCATGTTTCTCTGTGAAATATTGAAAAAAAATAGCTATTACCAAGTATTTAAATAAATCCGAGATAACCGTCTCTTTGATAAAGAACCGTGTAAATAAAACGTGTGAAAATGATGCTAAATAATTGTTTTGTCAGCCATTTTGAATCAATATGTATTTTCCTCCTACGCATAACATGAAAAACAACTTCATTTTGCATCTTTAATAACTCGATACAGTTCCTAAAACATAACATATATATATTACCTGTATCTCCTATGATAATGTACTTAAATAAGTAGGCATAAGACATTTTGATCGTGTTTTTTTCTGTCGATATTGGCTGATGATGTCAGTTTGTTGACGTCAATTTCTCACCCGGAAGTAGTCCCAGTTCAACTATAATCACGGAATCAAAAGGGAATTGAAAGCCATTTCCGTGTTTTTTCATTTGTTCAAAAGTTTGTGTGTTTCAAGTTTTTTTCGTGTAATTCTTATTTTCATATTGTTTTATTTGTGTTCAGCTTACAAAGAACACGTCTTCATAATTTAAAATTTGTCCAGTTGCAGCGTATGGCACACAGAAAGTGTTAAAAAGGGGGAGGGGGCGTAACAGAACCCCTTTCAGAAGATTTTGAATAAATTTATAGATTGATTATTTTGTAAACCTGAGTTGCTCTCAGAAATTGCTAGAAATTTGTAATTTTAGTTGTTGCTAATTCCTCTGTATGCTTTATAAATGCAAATATTCAAATGACGGATTTTTAGGACTCATTTCTTACCATCAAAATCTTTTATTATATCCAAGGGGCTATACCCCTTCCCTGTTTGTGGGGAAACATAGTTTGATTATATAGTGAATCCTTGAAACATGACTGGATCAGCACCCCTTTAAGGGCAGTCAGTGCCACCCCCCCTTATGATCATTTCTGGATCCGCCACTGTACGTACACCCCCTCCACCAATGATTTGTATAGTATATATACAAATCCTTGCCTCCACACACACGCCGTGCACACACACATACACACATACACGTTGGAATACCATTTAAACGCAAAACTCTCAATGTATGACATATATGCACATGTAAGACCTTCTATAACAAGTTTTAAAATATAAAACAAAAAGGTTTAACTCATTTCGTTGATAAACATACGCATCCTCCTATTCTGGTATCATAAACCTAATACAGCGAACAATCATAGAATGGAATAAGACACAAATCTTGAGAATACATATGCATAGCATAACAGCAAACTTTCTTTCTCGTTTTAAAGTTCAATTACTTATATCATGTCGCTTAAACTTATGTACTTATGTATCTTTTAAAATAAATATTATGCGGAAATCCTATGTTCATGACAATAAACGTTTTAAAGGAACATTTAATAGGCTTAATAATAATATGTGCAAATTAAGTATGTTGAAGATGTTGCACTTCTAATCTTTTAAGGAATGTTAAAATATCTGACCTATTTATTTAATCTGTTATTCATGAAAAAGTAAAAAAAAATCAAAAAAAATCGTTGTCTTGTTTTCATATTTTGAACGATCATCAGCACCGATTAGAAAGAACTCCCCAGCACAGAACATTCTCTAACATGTACACACAAGCAAGTGACCGCATGAAATAGGGATTAGAGGATTGATTGTTATTTTGCGTCTCTCTGTTCAGCTGTAAATTCTGTTTCATTAAGAAAATAATAACGCAAACAAAATAAACCCTGTAGGCATTTCCCATTGCGAAGTTTATTGTTTTCATATTTAATCACTCTATATTGTATTATTTAAAGTCTTTGTCAGATGACGGTTTATGTTTTTGTATAAAACTGAGACTGTGAGTGGATGAATTCGTCATTAATTTGTTATTATTTCAATTTGGCGGCTTCCTAAATTTCACAAGACTGAATCTTATAACAATTCAACTAAATTCATGATGATGGAAGTTTTTAACGACCTTGACTGGTTATACAGCCATCCGGCACGGTCGGTTTCCAAATGTGTATTGCCATGTAAACTTTCAGTAATACGTTTGTGACCAAGTACAAAATAAGAATACATTAACTTAAAATATATATACACAGTCATTTGTTTACAGTTAATAGTACAGAGTACTAAGTCCTCAACTCTATTTAATGTATAAAGCCCCAATTTATTTACTTGTGATGACGTTGATAGATTAAGCATTAAAATCAGTGCTTCTTCTTGAACAGAGATGTTTCTGACCAAATTTATAAATAAAGGTGTTGAAAAAAACCCTTACTATTTAATTTTATATCTGCACTAGAACACACCCGCGAAATCGCGGGCATATACAGCTTGTGGACTGTTGAAGGATGATTTTTTGTAAAAGATATTATGTATGGAGAATTTCATAAAAAGTATCAAAAGCACTCTCCCTTTTTCCAAAGTCCGATATTTGTTTCTTTTCCGTTAAATTCAATTATTTTCGTGTATCTGGCCTCAGATCACAATTTAACTATTCTTCTCCTTCGCTACAATGCTTCTTTTGGTAAAAGTAAAATCAAATGCATATCCCGAAATCCCGAAATCGAAAAATATATTCCC
Organism: Mytilus galloprovincialis; assembly: GCF_965363235.1. Lineage (NCBI taxonomy): Eukaryota > Metazoa > Mollusca > Bivalvia > Mytilida > Mytilidae > Mytilus > Mytilus galloprovincialis. The sequence goes on from NC_134843.1 coordinate 74,492,410, forward strand.
GGATCCCGTAAGGATCAATCCCCAAATCCCGAGCTTAAAAACACCCGATCCCGACACCCCGAAAAAGGTCCTGGCTTCTTCTGATCTCTACCTTACTTTCATTTTTGCCAAATCACTATTTTCCATTTCAACGATAAATTTGTATGCCCCATTTATGGGCAATTATGTGTTCTTGTCTGTACATCCGTTCGTTCGTTCGTCCGTTCGTCCGTGTCTGTCCCGCTTCAGGTTAAAGTTTTTGGTCGAGGTATTTTAAGATGAAGTTGAGCATGTTTTACTTATTTTAATATATATGCAAGTAGTATGACCCCGTAAATAGTAAACATTTTAAAGAAAAACAGTAGACAGAATAAGGGCCGACTTTCTATACTTACTAACATAGAAAGTCCCTGACAGAATACAGAGAGTCTCTATATATTAAAGTAGTATAATCGTAGCCTTACATGTAGATAAACGAAAAATAAGTGTCTTCTCTAATGATGTATAGTAGTTGTGGTTCTTGCGATCTAAACACCATGATATGAAACGCGAAAAATAATTGTCCTCTCTAAGGAGGTATAATAGTTGTGATTCTTGCGATCTAAACACCATGATATGGAGAACGCTCTGTATGGCTTATTTTTGTCCCTATTTTTGTTATCCATCATACGATTTGTTGTACTTGTGTCACATGTTTTACTTATTTTACTGTATATACAACTGGTATGACCCCTTAAATAGTAAACATTTCAAAGAAACAATTGTCCTCTATAAGGAGGTATAATAGTTGTGGTTCTTGCGATCTAAACACCATGATATGGAGAACGCTCTGATTGGCTTATTTATTTTTCATTTTTGTTATCTATCATACGATTGGTTGTATTTGTGCATCTTTCAAACCGGAAGTTTTGTCTATGACTAAAAGTCAGTCCGATGATGGAATCATATCCGGACTCTTTTTTTGTCGTTTTTCTCTGAATAATTATAAGAATGGATGACAAATGCGACTATGCATGTTACCTATAGGACACAGAGGCATGATGATTGATTTATTGTGGAAGGAAGAGAAGCGACACACAAAATGAGGTCTTCTCGTTTAATAGTATAGAAGATACCGTAAATGTTCGACCACTCGTATTTCGAATATCTGAACAATTACAATCAGTAATGAAATCAGTAAAAAAAATACATAAATTGAACATACAAAAATAAAAATTAAGTCATAAAATATTGTTCTATGATACTTATGTTCGGTTTGAAGATAAAGCATATAATCCAATGAATAATCTATCCTGCAGCCACTTACTGAACAAAACTTTCAGCTCATCCTTTTGTCAAGAGAAGGAAGACACTTTACTTCATGATCTATGCATATTATAATCGATTTAAAAAAAAAATGTTTTGTATTAATGAATTCATCCCAACTGTGCAGTTCTGTGTGCTAAAATACTACATAAAAAATAAGTTCTACGATTTTTAAAACTTCAAAAATGAACGAAATTAATATTTATATTAACCCGCAAATTGAAATGTCCTAGCTGACATAATAAATTGTCAAACAATTAAAACGAGCAACCCAAGGGCTTAATTTATACAATAATCTAAAAATAAAGAGACAGGAACCAACAACTACCACAGGCTCAACACTTTGAAGGCAAATAAAGTATGTGGCAGGGTAAAACATATGAAAGGCACTGATTGAAATGCGTAACAATCTAATCCTTGTCCCCTGATGGATATATTAACTGTCTCATAGACAAGGGATGGATAAATTAACTGTCTCATAGACAAGGGATGGATATATTAACTGTCTCATAGACAATCATAAACACATCTCTGTTTTTATATTCCTCTCTATAATTATGTATATATTCACCGTGTAGAACGCCACATGCGGGGTGTCGGCTATGTTTGACATGGGGTGGCAATTTTGAAGCGACGAAAAAGTAAGAAGGTAAGTTCAAGCATCAAAATTTCTTATTTCTAGAACTCTCAGTACCATATAATGTATTGCACGGAAGGAACCGCAACATAATCTATTTCCTGAAAGCAGAAGCAGTCGTTTTCAGTGCTCAGTTTTCTCAAACACCTCGCCCTAGTTTTCCGTGTTGCAGATTTTGAGGCTTTATATGCAAATTTCGGTATAAAAAACTACTTTACACAGCCATCCCCCGTATCATTTATATAGAATTGTATTCCTCTCATTGACTTATACCAAATACCAGTTTCTTAGTTAAAATTAATTGGTTTTAAAACTGTTATTCATCAAAATATAAAGTGTCGCAAGGGGTAGAGGCTTGTCATAAAAGAATACATATTTGCTTGTAAATTAGTCTTCATATGATACATTTTATTTCAAGCGCATCTACTTTACCATGACAAAACAAGGATTTTTCATTTTGCCTGTTTTTGGTCTTATAAAATATATGCTTTTGATTTCATTCACATCTACTTTACCATGACAAAATAAGGGTTTTTCATTTTGCCTGTTTTTGGTCTTATAAAACATGTGCTTTTGATTTCATTCATAGTAAAAAAACTGGCTTAAAATATTTAGTTTTCAAGCTGGTAAACGATTTCTTTTCCTTTTCAGTCACTATCATGGTAAAAAAAAAAGTCAAGGCTATGGCTCAATAAACCAAAACATCACAAAATAGTCCTCAATATAAGATGTGCCTGAAGCCTCCACCAGCCAAAATGCATCATAGTTCATCACCAGGTTCATCTAAAAAGCACTCGTGCACGCCGCAAAAATCCATTACTCCTAAAAGAATTAGAACACTCCATCCAATGAAACACTCACCGGCATCTTTTTCAGCGAATGACAACACAACTTCAAGTAATCCTGAAGACGATGATACTACAATTGTCAATGAGAAAACAACGACTTGTACACAATATACAACGGAACAGGTTTACAAGAAAAAATGATTCAAGACAGTTATTTCGTTCGTAATCGCCCAGCTAGAACTATCCGTTTTCTGTTACACATCTATCATATCATATCTACTTTGAAGGTCTACTCTGACTATATACATATCTCTAAACGAACCGGAATTGAATAAAATTTGAAGAATTTGATGTAACCTGTGTTTTTCTAGGTTGAATTTCTGTTATTTATGTTCCTATTTGTGTAGGTGTGTTTGAATTAAAAAGTATCAGATAGAGATCGATTTATAAGAAAATGTATTCTTTTTTTTTATGACAAGCCTCTACCCATTGCGACGCAAAATCTGACACCCCGGGCGACACTTTATATTTTGATGAATAACAGTTTTAAAACCAATTAATTTTAACTAAGAAACTGGTATTTGGTATAAGTCAATGAGAGGAATACAATTCTATATACATGATACGGAGGGTAGCCGTGTAAAGTAGTTTTTTATACCGAAATTTGCATATAAAGCCTCAAAATCTGCAACACGGAAAACTAGGGCGTCGAGGTGTTTGAGAAAACTGAGCACTGAAAACGACTGCTTCTGCTTTCAGGAAATAGATTATGTTGCGGTTCCTTCCGTGCAATACATTATATGGTACTGAGAGTTCTAGAAATAAGAAATTTTGATGCTTGAACTTACCTTCTTACTTTTTCGTCGCTTCAAAATTGCCACCCCATGTCAAACATAGCCGACACCCCGCAAGTGGCGTTCTAAACGGTGATATTACTATTTGTACCTCAAAATATATATAAGTTTTGATATACCTAAAGCATTTCGTAATTGATTTTTTTCGCTTTAAGACTCGTGCACTGTTTATGTCTAATAACAATCACAGACATATGATATAGAAATCAAACGATACAAGACCAGCATGATAGAACTGAGTTAAACACAATCATGTACAGACAGCTATATAATATCGATATTAAAGCAATTAGTACTGATAACTAGTGTAACACCTACAAGAAAGTTGAACAAACGAGACTTACGACTTGCATAAAACATTAAGACAGAGAAAAACTAGCTTCAACCACAGCATACTCATCGCTTGTGAGGACTAGCAGAAGTATTGAATATATATTTGTAGACGGTGTTATACTGAATTGGAAATCAAAAATATGAATTAGAGACTGTCAGATGTAACTGGGTACTGAAATCAAGTTTACCTACATTGTATTCAAATGTAACTGTGTATTGAAATCAACTTTACCTACATTATATTCAAATTCAACTGGGTACTGAAATCATGTTTACCTGTATTGCAATCAAATTTAACTGGGTACTGAAATAATGTTTACCTGTATTGTAATGAAATTTAACTGGACACTAAAATCATGTTTACCTGTATTGTAATCAAATTTAACTGGGTACTGAAATCATGTTTACCTGTATTGTAATCAAATTCAATTGTGTATTGTAATCAAGTTTACCTGCATTGTATCCAAATTTAACTGATTATTGTTGTCAATTTTAACCGTTGTGTAATGTGATACCGGAATTATTATTAAATCTAACTGGATATTATCAAGTTTAGATGTGTATTGTGATACCTCAGTGGCGGATCGAGGAGAAAAGGGGGGGGGGTCCGGGGGTTGGAACCCCCCTTTTTTTTGGCCGATCAATGCATTTGAATGGGAGCATATAGTTGGACCCCCCCCCCTTTTACTCTGGGTTGGGAACCCCCCCCTTTTTAAAATGGCTGGATCCGCCACTGTACCTGCATTTTTGCGCCTGTCCCAAGTCAGGTGCTTCTGGCCTTTGTTATTCTTGTATGATTTTTAATTTTAGTTTCTTGTTTATAATTCGGAGTTTAGTATGACATCCATTATCACTGAACTATTATACATATCTGTTTAGGGGTCAGCTGAATGACTCCTATGAGTTTCTCGCTACATTGAAGACCAATTGGTGACCTTCAGCTGTTGTCTGCTCTATGGTCGGGTTGTTGTCTTTTAGACACATTCCCCGTTTCCATTCTCAATTTTATTGCAAACAAATTCAACTGTGTATTACAAGAGATTCACTTGTTGTCGAGTATCGAGTTGCGAGTTAAGAAAATCGAGTTGCAAGTTAAGAAAGTCGAGTTGCGAGTTACGAAAGTCGAGTTGCGAGTTAAAAAAGTCGAGTTGCGAGTTACGAACGTCGAGTTGCGAGTTACAAAAGTCGAGTTGCGAGTTACGAAAGTCGAGTTGCGAGTTAAGAAAGTCGAGTTGCGAGTTAAGAAAGTCGAGTTGCGAGTTACAAAAGTCGAGTTGCGAGTTACAAAAGTCGAGTTGCGAGTTACGAAAGTCGAGTTGCGAGTTACGAAAGTCGAGTTGTGAGCTACAAAAGTCGAGTTCGAGTTAGGAAAGTCGAGTTGCGAGTTAAGAAAGTCGAGTTGCGAGTTACAAAAGTCGAGTTGCGAGTTAAGAAAGTCGAGTTGCGAGTTACAAAAGTCGAGTTGCGAGTTAAGAAAGTCGAGTTGCGAGTTACAAAAGTCGAATTGTGTAAAAATGTGGAAACTAAAATATTTTAATTTTTTGGTGTAACTGTATAACATTTTGGAATGATGATTGCTTATAGAATTGTACATAGTGTTGTTGATTATTTTTGAGGTTTGGACGTTATCTGAGTCTCTTGTACAAATAAAATGGACTAGATAATAACTACGTATAGTATTTTCTGAAGAAGCAGATAGCCTTTTGAAATACAGCAGATGGCTTGCAGTTTAATTATTTTTAAATTTCATACATAGCACCGTCGTATTAAACGTAAAGGGAGATAGCAACTAAACTATAGTACATATATGTAAAACACCCCTTCTGCAGATTTCGTTTAAAGAGGGCTTTTTGGGGCAGCTGCAGAGCCGGGCAATACCGATTAATAATAATAATAATAATAGCTTTATTTAAAGAGAGTAACTTATTTGGATTAAACCAATTTTCAATAAGGCTCTCTATATATATACATACAATGTTAACAATATGAATAAAACATAATTAATCTACTATTACACACATGTAAAAAATAGACGTATAGAAAGTAATATAACAACAACAACAACAACACCTATGGTATACATAGTGGCTTAACTTAAAAATTTAACACTTTTCAAAATAAAATGACTTGTAAGAGTTTTTAAATGCAGATATACTTTTTGATTTTTTAATTTCACTGGACAATGAATTCCACACTTTTGGACCACTAAAAAAAAAATTGATTTGTATAATTCTGTATTTGATTTAGGGACAATAAAATTATCCGATGATGAAAGTCGAGTATTGTACGATTGTTTACTACTTGTAGGCACAATAAGATTTGATAAATATTTTGGTGCCAGTTGGTGTTTTGATTTATACATTAATAATGATTTGTGGTAAGATATTCTCTTAGTAACAGGAATAATTCCAGATTCCTTAAATAGTTCAATGGATGGTTTACGAATATCGTGTTCGTTTAAAATAATTCTAGCTGCCCTTTTTTGCAATTTTAGTAAACTGTCAACTAAAAACTTGTTACAGTTTCCCCATACTGAACAACAGTAATCCAAATGTGAAAGAATATACGCATTGTAAAATAGAATTCGTGCATTGTGATTCAAGAATTTCTTGATTCTTTTTAATAAAGCTAATGAAGAATTAACTTTTTTGATTATATGATTAATTTGATCATACCAAGAAAGTGTTTTGTCAACAAAAATACCTAGGACTTTTTCACAGTGACTTTCATTAATCTTTTGGCCATTAATGGATACATTTAATGTGTCATTACACATCACAGACAGTTTTTGTTTTGAACCTATACACATTGTCTTAGTTTTTGACACATTAACTAACATTTTGTTTTCATCAACCCATTGACAAATATTTTCTAATACAACATTGAGTGTCTGACTTATATACCTTTTGTCTTTTCCAATTACAGAAATAGTGCTATCATCAGCAAAAAGATCAAGATTATGATTAGGATTACACAAATGCAAATCATTAATAAATATCAAGAATAATATAGGACCTAAAACGGACCCTTGAGGTACACCTGCTTTTAATGTAGATACATCTGAAAAAGTATTTGAAATTGATACGACTTGATGCCTATCAGCTAAATACGAAGTAAACCAATGAATAGAATTATAAGAACATTTATATTTTTGTAATTTTTGAAGGAGCAGTTTGTGATTTAGAAGATCAAAAGCTTTACATAGATCTAAAAATACTGCCCCTACTAAATTTCCTTCATCAATGGCTTTTAACCATTTATCTAACAAAGAAGTCATAGCAGTTTGACAGGAATGGTTTGCACGAAAGCCTGATTGCATGACATACAATAGATTATATTTGTTTAGAAAATTCATCAAATGAGTTTTTACGTGTCGCTCAAGGATCTTAGATAGTAATTGTAAAATTGCAATAGGTCTGTAGTTAAAAACATCATTTTTTGAACCTTTATTTTTAAATACTGGTAGAACTTTAGCCAGTTTGAATAACGATGGGTATGCTGATTTTCTGATGCTTAAATTAAAAATTTGGCATAATGGAACTGAAATTAGGTGTGATGACATTTTTAAAAACTTTGCACTGATATTATCAAGACCTGTTGCTTTTTTCTCATCAAGTGTGATTAATTGATGGAGAACAAATTCACTAGTTATTTGTGGTATGGTAAAAAAGACATTTTCTGGTACACGACATGAAATATAATTATCAAGTTTTCCAGAACAACTGGTGCTTGAGTTTGAATTAAGATTAACATTTTCAGTAATATTTGTAAAATAATTATTGAAAGTATCAACAATGCTTTTAGGGTCTGTAATTGGTTTATTGCTACAGTCATTTAAGATTGCATGGTCATGATGATTTTCACTACCATTTACATTATGCAAGTGTTTCCATAATTTGCTGCTATTTCCTTTTTCTTGTTCTAATACTTCAGTATAAAAATTTTGTTTTGAATTTTCTATGAGGTATTTAACATTGTTTCTCCAAAATTTATAGTTATATGTGTCTTTTTTCTTATGATAATAATCACGTTTTTTCATTCCCTCCATAATTTCATCATTTATCCACTGATTTTGATAAACATGCTTAACTCGCTTTTAATGAGAGGAGCATGATGATTTAACACTTCGGTAAAAATATTTATAAAACATAGTAGCGCTTCATCAGGTTCATCAATTTCTAGTATACTGTCAAATGGACACTGTGATAAATGGTGAATAAAATCAGTCTCGTTGAAATATTTTGTAGATCTATAAGTTATATAATCATGGATTTACTTTTTCGTTTTGAACCCTCTTTTATGAGAAATACATACTGGATAGTGATCACTGATTGAATATTTTGGAACTGCAATATAATTAATATTTTCTGGCAGATTACAATACACATGGTCAATTAAAGTAGATGAAGTTTTAGTTACTCTGGTAGGTTCTGTAACCATTTGACTCATGTTGAAAATATTTTTGATGTGTGACCACTTAGCATGGTTTTTACTTGACATTATATCAATATTAAAATCTCCCATAACAATAGTTTCCTTTTCTTCAGTGTCAACTTTTAACATCATGGTTTCAAACTTAGTAACCCAGTTAGCATAACTGTTAGGTGGTCTATATACATAACCTAGTAAAATAGGCTTTTAATGAATATTAATAATTTCTATCCACATTGACTCAATTTCTTGCATTTCCAAATCGTCCCTTCTAAGCGTATTTATTTGTTTTGAAGTATAAAGTTAACAAATAGGGACCGCAAAATTCATTGTTTGTCAGTGACCCTCAAAATTGAGGATGTTAAAATTATATATGTCTTATACATTGGCTAGAGATAAAGGGAACATTATGGGCGTGAATAAAACCAGTTTAAACCGGCCGCATTTTTGTGTCTGACCTATGTCAGGAACCGTTAGCCTTTGTTGCTCTTGTATATGTTTTAATTTTGGTTCATCTTTATATTTAGCAGCATGGAATGGCGTCTATATTCTTGATCTATCTAATATTGTGTTTCGGGGCCTGCTCAGGGCTCCCTCTACATGCTCTAGGTGTGTGATTTTTCGCTGTGTTGTAAACCCAATGACCTTTGGTTGAATTGTATATTTTGATTTGGTTGCTGTCTCTTTGACTCATTCCCCGTTTTTATTCTTTATTTTATAAATGTAGCTGTCAAAGATACTATTGTAAAAACTACATTTGCGCCATTTTACAGGTAAGATTTAATTGGAAAGTATAAAATGATTATTGCTACATCGTGATTTCATAAGTATTTTTTTTAAAGTAAACTTATTAAACTGAGTCACTTAGGTTTAAACTTGAGTTATATAGTGTTCACATGTTTGATATTGTCAATTATAAGTTATTTTTAACTTAATTAAAACCGGCAAAATAGCAAAACTCTATATAAATCGCTATTCTGCTGGAGCTGGTTAAAAAGCCCCAAAGGGAGTCGAAAAAACAGCCACTGCCATATTTTATACGTTGAAACGAAATATTATTCTAAATAAGTCACATACATTTAATTCAAGACAGGACCTGAACTATAAAATCATTACAACTATCATTGTTAAGTAACATATATTCATTTACATTTCGTTTAACATCTAGACTTGTAATAATATACAAATGTAGTTCCCTAAATATTTATGTACAGACACATTCTCAAATATACATAACAAAAGAAATTTTGTCTCATTTGAGAGATATGAAAAATTAGCAAAAATACTGAAAAATATCTCCTTGAGTACATGCTGGACAACTTGTAATGAAATGTTGTTCATCTTCAACTACATTTCTTACAAATCCTTTAAAATGGTCTCTTGCTATATACAAAGTTTTATATCTTGTCTCTTTCTATTTTGAGATCGTGGGCACTGATTCTGATTTTACATATGAAGACACTTCATCAAAAAAAAGATTCATCACGGTAGATACATTTCTTTAGAAAAACAAGTTTTTAATTTGAAATAAAAATCTAATTTACTACTCTTTGTATCTATTCTTTTTGTGTTCCAAAATTTTACCAAACTATAACAAAGTTTTTGCTTAACTGACTTGATAACAAAGTCAAGCTTTACTTCCAAATTATGAATATTTCAGCTTTTTGAAAAAATAATGTATGTGTATGGATGAATTAAAGCATTCATTATTATTAGTGAACATGTTTTTGTTACACATAAAGGTATCATATAGTAAACCATCTTTCATATTGTTTTTTTTTAATTCTAAACCGATATTTCATAATTGATAATACAACTGAAAAATATAAAGGGAATATATCAAGCTCTCCTAGCACAGCTATAAAGTTAGAAGACTATTTGTTTAACCTAAAATATATTTCATATATTTTAAATTGGATTCATCTAAAAAATCGTTCATATGTAAAGGTGCTGTAATAAATATTCACTTTCTTTCTTGCATGCTGCAGAGATAGTTTTGAACATTCCTGTAATTTCACTGCCATTCATTAAAATAGGTTTTATTGTATGGTCACATATATATATATGTTGTAGAGTAAAATTACTTGGATTGTAAGATGATGAAGTTCGCAATTTGAATATTGCTTATAGTGATTTTTTGTATAACTCTCCCTTTCCATGCTTAAAAGTCAATATACATTTTAAACCTAGATACTTATAATTGTAAACACATTCTATTATATCTTTTTCACAATACAAATATTCTTTTAAAAGTTTTCCAGGTTTGTTAAACATATTAACTTTGTTTTAAGATAGATTGACCTCTAAACACAGATAGATTGACCTCTAAACACCATTTTACAGTACAGGATAAACTATCAAGTCGTTTTTGAAAGACTTGCCTTGGAACTAGACAAAAAAATAACAAGATCCTCTGCATACATGAGGCAGTCAATTCTGCGGTCATTTATATCAACAGCATCTGGGGTTTCATTAAATGCATCCGGTAAAATTCATTTATAAAAATCTTGAAAAGGTTGGGATTCAAAATATCCCCTTAGTTTACTCCAATTTGGGAATAAAAATTAGAAGTAAGCACATTGTCTATTTTAGCACATAATTCACTTTAATTGTACATATCTCTCACGATTGCATGGAAATTACTACCTACTATGTTTGGCGGCAAAAGCACACGTTTTTCAAAACGATGGATGGAATAATGAAAACGGAAAAGATCGATCTTCAATCGGTCTTAAAAAGTCCAGATATCGATGTAGTTTTAAAAAGATCAATCTTATTTGAATCGATCTTTTTTCAAGTGTAAATGCTTAGATCGATCGCTTTTTTCAGGTGAATGTTATATTCAGATATGAAAATAAATCTGCGCATGTTCGGCGTGTTTAAAAATGATGGATGGAATACGAAAAGTAAACATAGATTCGGCTTTTTTTTTATTATCTTCTAGATCAATAAGTTCTATTTGTTTGCTGCAAATCCTCATCTTCAAACGCATTGGCCGTTCGTTATTTAGCGATAGTCTACACACATATCTTTGTTTAATGACTTGTGATGTATGATCTAAAATATTGATTAATAAGTCCATACGAAATTCCAATGGGCAAACTATTTTTTCTCAATGATTTTGCAATGTGTTATAGTTCGCGCGAGATGCAGAATTTCCTTTACTATTCTATTTTTAGGATTATTTGTTTACGAAAGGTGATTTATGGTCAGATCTATGGTGGCATACAGCTGCCATCGAAATGACCAGTTGCCCAGACATACCCGTAGCCAGGGGGGGTTCGGGGGGTTCGGACGAACCCCCCCTTGAAAACAAATAAGCACTGTTAAAGTCGATGTTCTGTTCGAATTGTGACTGTTAAAGTCGAGTTTGTGAGTCAAACGAACCCCCCTTTGGAAATTCCTGGCTACGGGCCTGCCAGATAATTATTTCGGCAAATTGATATATTATCACGATAAGTCGACATATTATCTCGATATGTCGACTTTATTATTTCAACAAGTCGACATTATGGAAGCATTAAATCGACTTGTCTAGATAGTTAACACAACATGCCGACATACTTATCGCGACAAGTCGACAAAAGATTTCTCGGCAACTCGTCTTGAGGTCGAGATTAATGCCCGTAACTGCCCTTGTCTTGTTGAGTTGTCGATTTAATTATCACTAGTCAGCTTTATTTTCTTGCCAAGTCGACATGCAACAAGGGGTTTATCGAGACGAGATAGGTTAAAAAAATCCATCGAAAATGGACGAATAATTCAAATACTACGTACCATGTAAATGTGTGAATTTTGGACCCCTTGACCCCTTTTATCTCGTAGGAGCTAGCAAAAATCTGATTGAAAAACACAGGCAGGAATTATTGTTTCGCCTGTGACTTCTGTCGAGACAAGCTAGACAATTGATAGTGATCCGTCTGTCATGCCCATTATCCTTCACCTCATTTTCATGGTTTAGTGATTACTTGAAAAAGGGTGTCTTTGCAATGTTAGTATTTCTCTTGTTATAAGAAATAGGATAACTGTATTTGGTTTGTGTGTACCTTGCAAGGTCCTCATATCTGTCAGACAGATTTCACTTGACCTCTATCTGATGTCATAAATCACCGAACAAGACTAGGTCCATACCTCAGAAACTATAAGCACTAGGTCTTCCATAGTTGGTGTATGACATGATTAAGGTGAACATGCCCAACTGGCAGGTGTCATCTTACCTTGACCTCATTTTCATGGTTCAGTGGTCAAAGATAAATTTTTGTGTTTTGCTCTTCTCTCAGATACTATAAGCATCAAGTCAATTATATTTGGTGTCTGGGATGTTTCTAAGGTGTACATGTCTGTCTGGCGCTAATCATCTGACCTTGACCGCATTTTCGTGGTTCATTGGTCAAAGTTATTTTTTTGTGTCTTGGTCATTTTCTCAGATACTATAAGCACCCAATGTATGTAAGGTGTACCTGTCTGTCTCGCGATCAACATCTGACCTTGACCTCATTTTCATGGTTCATTGGTCAATATACCAAATATAGTTCTATCCCTATAGTATCTGAAAATAAACCATATCTGAGAAATTTATCTTTGACAATGGGCATATGACAGACGGAAAGTTCGTAACATAAGGCATCTATGTACAAAGTATGAAGCATCCAGGTCTTCAACCTTCTGATATATACAGCTTTTAAATTAAGAGCTAACGCCGCCGCCACCGGATCAATATCAAAAGTCTCGCTTTCTACGACAGAAGTCGCAGGCGAAACAAAAAATCCTGCCTGTATTTTTGAATCAGATTTGTGATAGCTTTTGTAAAAGGGGTCAAGGGGTCCAACATTCATACTTTTACAGGTACGTAGAATTCAATTATTCATCCATTTTCGATATAATTTTTTTAACCTATCTCTTCTCGATCGACGTACCCCGTTGCATGTCGACTTGTCAAGAAAATAAAGCTGACTTGTTGTGATAATTATTTCGACAACTTAACAAGACCAGGGCAGTTAAGGGCATTCAACTCGACCTCAAGACGAGTTGCCGAGATATCTTTTGTCGACTTGTCGCGAGAAGTATGTCGACATGTTGTGTTAACTATCTAGACAAGTCGATTTAATGCTTCCATAATGTCGACTTGTTGAAATAATAAAGTCGACATATCGAGATAATATGTCGACTTATCGTGATAATATATCAATTTGCCGAAATAATTATCTGGGCAACTGGTCATTTCGATGGCAGCTGTATGCCACCATACAGATCGGTTATTTTTATGTTGTAGTGTAAACGCATTGGATTATATAAGATCGATATCGTCCATTAAGGATACATTATTTTTTTTTAAATGCTTCCAGAACTTAACTTATATAAGACTCTTATAAATAAGTATCCCATATAACTGTTTCAAATCCCACAATCACGGGAATAACTAAGTTCGGGTACTGTATGCATGTTTTGTTTATCAAATGTGAATCAAACCTGAAAATTCGGTGTAAACAATATTTTTGTAACTCGCAACTCGACTTTCTTAACTCGCAACTCGACTTTTGTAACTCGCAACTCGACTTTCCTAACTCGCAACTCGACTTTTGTAACTCGCAACTCGACTTTCGTAACTCGCAACTCGACTTTCGTAACTCGCAACTCGACTTTCGTAACTCGCAACTCGACTTTTGTAACTCGCAACTCGACTTTTGTAACTCGCAACTCGACTTTCCTAACTCGCAACTCGACTTTTGTAACTCGCAACTCGACTTTTGTAACTCGCAACTCGACTTTTTTAACTCGCAACTCGACTTTCGTAACTCGCAACTCGACTTTTGTAACTCGCAACTCGACTTTCGTAACTCGCAACTCGACTTTCTTAACTCGCAACTTGCAACTCGACGATAAGAAACCCTCGTATTACAATCACTGTTACCTGTATTGTAAACAAATTTTACTGTGTATTGTAATCTAGTTAACCTGCATTCCAAAAAAATGCAACAGTGTGTATTATAATCAAGGTTACCTGTTTTGAAATCAAATTTAACTATATTTTGTAATGGATTTTACCTGTATTGTAATCAAATTTTATTGTGTATTGTAATGGATTTTACCTGCATTGTAATAAAATTTAACTGTGTATTGTTATGTAAAATTGAGAATGGAAATGGGGAATGTGCCAAAGAGACAACAACCCGACCATAGAGCAGACAACAGCAGAAGGTCACCAACAGGTCTTCAATGCAACGAGAAATTCTCGCACCCGGAGGCGTCCTTCAGCTGGCCCCTAAACAAATATATATATATATACTGGTTCAGTGATAATGAACACCATACTAAACTCCAAATTGTACACAAGAAACTAAAAGTTAAAATAATACAAGACTAACAAAGGTCAGCGGCTCCCGACTTGGGACAGGTGCAAAAATGCGGCGGGGTTAAACATGTTTGTGAGATCTCAACCCTCCCCCTATACCTCTAGCCAATGCAGAAAAGTAAACGTATAACAATACGCACATTAAAATTCAGTTCAAGAGAAGTCCGAGTCTGATGTCAGAAGATGTAACCAAAGAAAATAAACAAAATGACAATAATACATAAATAACATCAGACTACTAGCAGTTAGGCAACAACCATTTGATTTTCGGGGGGTGGGGGGGGGGGGGGCTATGGTTTTTTTTTCTGTACAAACAAGTCAAAAACAATTTTTTTCTTTCAATTTTAGCATTACATATAGTGGTAGCTGAGGGTGAAACAAACATTTTTTTTTTCTTAGAATCAAAAACAAATTATTTTTTTCTCCAAAAACTGGAAACAAACTTTTTTTTCCAAAAAAAAACCATAGCCCCCCCAGAAAATCAAATGGTTGCTGCCTTAACCGACATGCCAGCTCCGGACTTCAATTAAACTGATTGAAAAATTATGTCTTCATCATATGAATATCAGACAAAATCCTCCCCGTGAGGGGTTTAGTATCATACCATCATAACATATATGAGAAGAACATAACCCGTGTCATGCCAACAACTGGTTTATTAATAATAAATGTGTTTAGTTCCGATGCAAAGACCCTATAAGTGAATCAATATTAACGCCAAAATATGCAATCTTTAGTGACCTGACAACAGTATCGTAACTATATCCCTTCTTGATAAGTCTATTTAAAGGTTTTGTTAGTTTCTGAGGTGAATACTGACATTTTTGTGCTTTATAAAGAATATTTCCATAAAGTATTGGATGTGAAATACCTGAACGTATAAGAAGTCTGCATGTTGAGCTATATTTACGAATGATGTCCTTATACCGATGATAAAATTTAGTAAATGTTTTGACTAGTTTGTGATATCGAAAACCCTGGTGTAATAATTTTTCAGTAATACATAAATTTCTCTCGTTAAAATCTAAAACATTGTTACATACACGAGCGAATCGTACAAGTTGAGATATATAAACACCGTAAGATGTAGTTTACATGTAGTGTAATCAAATTTAAAAGAGGGACGAAAGATACCAAAGGGACAGTCAAACTCATAAATTTAAAACAAACTGACCACGCCATGGCTAAAAATGAAAAAAAACAAAACCACACAAACAACAGCACACATGACACAACATAGACAACTACAGAATATACAACACGAACCCCACCAAAAAACATGGGGTGATCTAAGGTGTTCTGGAAGGGTAAGGAGATCCTGCTCCACCCGTGGCACCCGCCGTGTTGCTTATGTAATAACTAATCCGGTAAATAGTCTAATTCGGTAGGTCACATTCATGAAAGGGAAGGGGATTGTAGTTACGACGTAAGGAACATATCCGATATCATTTGTGAAACGGTTATTTCATAATGGTCAACCAACTCGTGATGGCGTCCGTAAAATTTACGAAGGGATGATTTCAACTTCACCCTTTGGAACTCTTGGTTTAATAGCTTCCTTGTGAGCAGCAACCCTCTATCAAGAAAATCATGATAGGAAATGCAAGCACGGGAATATCACATCAATTGGGAGATATATACCCCGTATGCAGGTGCTGCTGGAATGTTGCTACTTAGAAATGGAAAGTTCACAATTGGAAAGCTGAAATCATCTCTTTTGTCGTTAAGTTTTGTTTTCAACTGACCCTCATTGTCAATTTCTAGATGTAAGTCAAGATATGAGGCCGACTTAACTGTATCTGTAGTATCCTTTATCTCTAGCTCGATGGGATAGATGCGTTCCACATAGTCACCAATTTTTGAATTATTTAGTGAAAGAACATCATCTATATAGCGGAAAGTAGAGTTAAAGGATATTGCTAACTTCTTATCTTTCTTCCTAAGAAGTTCCTGCAGGAAGTCAGCCTCATAATAATAAAGAAACAAGTCGGCAAGTAGAGGGGCACAGTTCGTTCCCATTGGAATGCCGACAGTCTATTGAAAAACACGTCTTCCGAATGTAACAAATATGTTGTCAATCAAGAAATCAAGCATCTTGATAATATCAGTTTCAGAGAATTTTTTGTTTGAATCAGAGTGATCCTTTACAAAGTAGGATTTATCCCTCCTTAAGACAAGATACTTGTATCTACGTTGGCCATTCTTTTTTTATGAAGCAAAGCAATACCAACCCTTTCAATTTGTCTCTTAGTTTGGAATGTGGAATACTTGTGTAAAGAGTAGAAAAGTCAAATGTTTTAATACTGTTACAAGGTGAAAGAGAGTTAGATTGTATGTACTTTAAAAGATCTTTGGAATTTTTAAGTATCCACATCTGATTCACGCCCTCTCTAGAATAGGCAGTTTCACAAAGAATCAGAGTGATCCTTTACAAAGTAGGATTTATCCCTCCTTAAGACAAGATACTTGTATCTACGTTGGCCATTCTTTTTTATGAAGCAAAGCAATACCAACCCTTTCAATTTGTCTCTTAGTTTGGAATGTGGAATACTTGTGTAAAGAGTAGAAAAGTCAAATGTTTTAATACTGTTACAAGGTGAAAGAGAGTTAGATTGTATGTACTTTAAAAGATCTTTGGAATTTTTAAGTATCCACATCTGATTCACGCCCTCTCTAGAATAGGCAGTTTCACAATAACTTTGAAGCCCGTTTTTGATTGCTGATAAAATAGATGTTAATAATTTAGAAAGAGGTTTCGTGGAGCACTCGGAAGACCCAGCAATATACCGTTGTTTGTAAGGACACTTATGTAGTTTAGGTATCCAATACAGTGATGGAAGATCCAGTTCTTCATCTTTGGTTGAAATTCCAAAGGAACACAGAACAGGCCTATGATTATCCAGCATTTCCTCTTTGGTAAGTGTCGTGAGGGTATATATTGAGTTTCCAAGTGAATTGTCAATACCTAATTCGTTTATCAAGCAGTTAATGTAATGAGTTTTACACACAAAAACGATGTTGTTTGGGGCTTTATCTGCGGGGACAATAACATATTTGTCATGGAGGTAGGATAGGTGTTTTGCAACATTTGGATCTTTAAAGATTAACGTAGCATGGGTATTGATAGACCCATTCAGTTTCTTAATTCTGATTTGTATCAACGACCTCACTGCCTTAACCCATTCGGAAAGAGTGTTTACGTCTTCCTTCTCGCGTTTAACTGTGTATTATTATGGATTTTACCTGCATTGTAATCAAATTTAACAGTATGCTGTAATGGAGTTTATCTGCATTGTAATCAAATTTAACCGTGTTTTGTAATGGAGTTCACTTGTATTGTAATCAAATTTAACAGTATATTGTAATGAACTTTACTTTATTGTAATCAAATGTGACCGTGTATTGAAATCAACCTCTATTGTAATCAAATTAAACTGTGTATTTTAATGGCGTTTACCTGCTTTAAAATCAAAATTAACTGTGTAGTGAATGGATTTTACCTGCGTTGTAATCAAATTTAACAGTATGTTGTAATGGGGTTTACCTGTTTTGTAATCAAATTTAACTGTGTATCGCCATTTTAGCCATGGCAGCCATCTTGGTTGGTTGGCGGGGTTACGCCACACATTTTTTAACAATATACCCCAATGATGATTGTGGCCAAGTTTGGTTTAATTTGGCCCAGTAGTTTCAGGAGAAGATTTTTGTAGAAGATTACAAAAATTTACGAAAAAAATTGGTCAAAATTGACTATAAAGGGCAATAACTCCTTAAGGGGTCAACTGACCATTTTAGTCATATTAACTTATTTGTAGATCTTACTTTTCTGAACATTATTGCTGATTACATTTTATCTCTTTCTATAATAATATTCAAGATAATAACCAAAATCTGCAAAATTTCCTTCAAATTACTTATTTCGGGGCAGCAACCCAACAACCCCTTGTCCAATTCATTTGAAAGTTTCAGGGCAGATAGATTTTCACTTGATGAACGATTTTACTTCATGTCAGATTTGCTCTAAATGCTTTGGTTTCAGAGATATAAGTCAAAATCTGCATTTCACCCCTACGTTCTATTTTTAGCCATGGCAGCCATCTTGGTTGGTTGGCCCGGTCACGCCACACATTTTTTAAACTAGATACCCCAAAGATGATTGTGGCCAAGTTTGGATAAATTTGGCCCAGTAGTTTCAGAGGAGAAGATTTTTGTAATAGATTACTAAGATTTATGAACTAGAGGCTCTAAAGAGCCTGTGACGCTCACCTTGGTCTATGTGAATATGAAACAAAGGACACAGATGGATTCATGACAAAATTGTGTTTTGGTGATGGTGATGTGTTTGTACATCTTACTTTACTGAACATTCTTGCTGCTTACAATTATTTCTATCTATAATGAACTTGGCCCAGTAGTTTCAGTGGAAAATGTTAGTTAAAATTAACAAATTTTATGAAAATTGTTAAAAATTGACTATAAAGGAAAATAACTCCTTAGGGGGTCAATTGACCATTTTAGTCATGTTGACTTATTTTTAGGTCTTACTTTGCTGTACATTATTGCTGTTTACAGTTTATCTCTATCTATAATAATATTCAAGATAACCAAAAACAGTAAAATTTCCTTAAAATTACCAATTTAGGGGCAGCAACCCAACAACGGGTTGTAGGATTCATCTGAAAATTTCAGAGCAGATAGATATTGGCCTGATAAACAATTTTACGTCGTCAGATTTGCTCTAAATGCTTTGGTTTTTGAGTTATAAGCAAAAAACTGCATTTTACCCCTATGTTCTATTTTTAGCCATGGCACCCATCTTGGTTGGATGGCCGGGTCATCGAACACATTTTTTAAACTAGATACCCCAAAGATGATTTTGGCCAAGTTTGGATTAATTTGGCCCAGTAGATTCAGAGGAGAAGATTTTTGTAAAAGATAACTAAGATTTACGAAAAATGGTTAAAAATTGACTATATAGAGCAATAACTCCTAAAGGGGTCAACTGACCATTTTGGTCATGCTAACTTATTTGTAAATCTTACTTTGCTGAACATTACTGCTGTTTACAGTTTATCTCTATCTATAATAATATTCAAGATAATAACCAAAAACAGCAAAATTTCCCTAAAATTACCAATTCAGGGGCAGCAACCCAACAACGGGTTGTCCAATTCATCTGAAAATTTCAGGGCAGATAGATCTTGACCTGATAAACAATTTTACCCCCCCCCGTCAGATTTGCTCTAAATGCTTTGGTTTTTGAGTTATAAGCCAAAAACTGCATTTTACCCCTATGTTCTATTTTTAGCCATGGCAGTCATCTTGGTTGGTAAGCAGGGTCACTGGACACATTTTTTAAACTAGATACCCCAATGATGATTGTGGCCAAGTTTGGTTAAATTTGGCCCAGTAGTTTCAGAGGAGAAAATTTTTGTAAAAGTTAACGACGGACGACGACGGCGACGACGACGACGACGACGACGGACGACGGACGCCAAGTGATGAGAAAAGCTCACTTGGCCCTTTGGGCCAGGTGAGCTAAAAATGCTTAAAAATTGACTATAAAGGGCAATAACTCCTAAAGGGGTCAACTGACCATTTGGTCATGTTGACTTATTTGTAAATCTTACTTTTTTGAACATTATTGCTGTTTACAGTTAATCTCTATCTGTAATAATATTCAAGATAATAACCAAAAACAGCAAAATTTCCTTAAAATTACTAATTCAGGGGCAGCAACCCAACAACGGGTTGTCCAATTCATCTGAAAATTTCAGGGCAGAGAGATCGTGACCTGATAAACAATTTTACCCCATGTCAGATTTGCTCTAAATGCTTTGGTTTTTGAGTTATAAGCCAAAAACTGAATTTTACCCCTATTTTTAGCCATGGCAGCCATCTTGGTTGGTTGGCAGGGTCACGCCACATCTTTTTTAAACTAGATACCCCAATGATGATTGTGGCCAAGTTTGGTCAAATTTGGACCAGTAGTTTCAGAGGAGAAGATTTTTGTAAAAGTTAACGACGCCGGACGCCAAGTGATGGGAAAAGCTCACTTGGCCCTTTGGGCCAGGTGAGCTAAAAATAACAACAAACACAACTTTATATTTAAAAAGAATTTTTAATAAAAAAATACAGGAACTGCTTAGATTATGTATCTTAATCAGTTCCTTGAGTAATGATAAGCAACAGTATAATGTAAATTTAACAACTTGAAATTAACCCACATGAAAACATAAATAATATTCCCTAAATGTTTTTCCATTATACAGATTGTATAAACATAACCTTCCCCCACCACACTCCCCCCTAAAATAAGGTTTATGATCAAAATAATTTTACATAATACCTAAAAAAAAATTGCCACATGAGCATCAAATTTGATTGAAAAAGAGTGAAATAACCTGCCTTTAAAAGAGAAAATTGGTTCTCTGCAAACTAGGTTAAAAAGGGGGAAGATTGGGTATACACATTTCACTTAACGTAAACAATATAATTATGCAAGTCATTATTTTTTTGGAATAACCTGAATAAGGTAGGCCTGAGACCAAAACTTAAGAAGGACAAACATTGAAATGTTTGAGAGCCTAAAAACCAAAAGGGTCTAACCAGAAGGGCCCCAAGGTGGAAAATAAATCTTGCAAGTGGTTGTGACTGTGTCTTTGTGTTTTAGGTCTTTTGGGTAGATATGTGTGTCAGATATTTGTTGATCTCTGCTGAATTCACAACATTTGTGGACTTTGACCAAATGAGATGTTGTCAAGCATGAGGGTGACTGTACATTGCTGTTTGATGATTTACCCATTTTATTGTTCAATATTTGGATTTCATAAGATCACTTTGAATCAAAGGATAAATGAATTGTTTTGTTGAAAATATATGTGTTGAAAAAGGTCAAACTTTAGGAACTTTTAAATTACACTTTCCTTACATAAAATGGAGTTTTTTTAAATGTTACAAACAGAGATGAGGAGTCAGCAATAATGTTCTATTTATTTGTGTCCGGGGAATAATATTATATTGTATATAATAATGTATATGGAATGTTTATGTAAATTTATTTTATCTTTGTAAATCACAACCAAATACATGTATAATGCATAATGCTATAAAGAAAATTACAATGATATGTCAAAATTGTTACCACACATAAACTATGCAAAATATACATTTTTCTCATTAAAAAAATCTTGGAAAAGCCATGTATAAAAAGAAAATATATGTCCAATACAAAATATATGTACATATTGTTATGTATTATTACATTGGTTGCAATGAATTACATTGATTTCCCATTTAAATAAATACTGATAATTTCACATATGAAATAAACATGGTTATTTCACTCTCTGACGTCATACAACAATAGGCATTGTCAAGACGTTGATAACGGCGGATCAAAACAAATTGTGAATACGTAGAAAAAAAGATATAGTTCCTTACATGTTTTACATTAATCTCTTTAAAAAAAGCCATTTGCCAATGTAATAAAAAGAATAACTAATTAAAGAATTCAAATATCGAAAAATATTCAACTCTGACCGAACAACACTGATAATTAAATCATGTGCTACGCGCATTTGTGAATTAATGTGTTGTTCGGTCACTCATTGAATATTTTTCTCTATTTGAATTCTTTATTAGTTATTCTATAGTTACTTGACTGCATGCATAAATGTTATAAATATCTCCCAAATACATTTACCTTTAAAGGTCTGTTCTTGAAATATGTTTAAAGTTTTCTGACATTGCTACATTAAATGTTGTAACAATTACTGGATACTGTTCCCAAAAAATAGGTCTATCTTTGAAATTTTATTTTGGGCTTCTGACATTTGTCCATAGTAATAAAATTGAGTAGTTTCGTGATTTTTTTTTTAAGATTCAGAGATTACAATTGCATATTTAAGTCTGATTTGAAATATAAAATATAATGACTGCAAAGTGTACAGAAGCCAGGGCTTAGCCCTGCAACACAAAGGAAAATAATTCATCAAAGTGTACAGAAGCCAGGGCTTAGCCCTGCAACACAAAGGAAAATAATTCATCAAAGTGTACAGAAGCCAGGGCTTAGCCCTGCAACACAAAGGAAAATAATTCATCAAAGTGTACAGAAGCCAGGGCTTAGCCCTGCAACACAAAGGAAAATAATTCATCAAAGTGTACAGAAGCCAGGGCTTAGCCCTGCAACACAAAGGAAAATAATTCATCAAAGTGTACAGAAGCCAGGGCTTAGCCCTGCAACACAAAGGAAAGTAATTCATTAAAGTGTACAGAAGCCAGGGCTTAGCCCTGCAACACAAAGGAAAATAATTCATCAAAGTGTACAGAAGCCAGGGCTTAGCCCTGCAACACAAAGGAAAATAATTCATCAAAGTGTACAGAAGCCAGGGCTTAGCCCTGCAACACAAAGGAAAAGTAATTCATCAAAGTGTACAGAAGCCAGGGCTTAGCCCTGCAACACAAAGGAAAATAATTCATCAAAGTGTACAGAAGCCAGGGCTTAGCCCTGCAACACAAAGGAAAATAATTCATCAAAGTGTACAGAAGCCAGGGCTTAGCCCTGCAACACAAAGGAAAAGTAATTCATCAAAGTGTACAGAAGCCAGGGCTTAGCCCTGCAACACAAAGGAAAATAATTCATCAAAGTGTACAGAAGCCAGGGCTTAGCCCTGCAACACAAAGGAAAATAATTCATCAAAGTGTACAGAAGCCAGGGCTTAGCCCTGCAACACAAAGGAAAAGTAATTCATCAAAAACAAAGCAAATAACATAACTGTAACAAACAAAGAATGTGTCCATAGTTCATTTTCTATGTTCAGTGGACCGTGAAATTGGGGTCAAAACTTTAATTTGGAATTAAAATTAGAAAGATATATCATAGGGAACATGTGTACTAAGTTTCAAGTTGATGTAACATTAACTTCATCAAAAACTACCTTGACCAAAAACTTTAACCTGAAGCGAACAGACGCACAACGGACGGACGGAGGCACAGACCAGAAAACATAATGCCCCTCTTCTATCGTAGGTGGGGCATAAAAAGTATTGTGGACAATGAGACAAACATTCAACTGAAATGATTATGGCCTTTAATGTCAACAGTTACATGTATGAACAAATTACATGCAGTCTCATTTACTATTCTATTGTTTTACACCCAAGTGAAAATAATGAAACATCATTGGTTAAATTTCCATTGGTTATGTCATTGTTGACTTATTAAAACATATTGGTGAATGTTTTTGAAATTATTACCCAGAATGCATAAGATTCTGAAACAGTGAATAAGATTAATGATTATGATGCACTAATCCTGCTTAGCAGGTGACTAAAGCAACATTTTAATATGATTATATTTACGATGCTCAAAACAATTTAAATTGAATATTGCATACAATAATAAGTGGTCTTTTGATAGAAAAAATATGAAATCATGCATGGTAGATTTCATCTTATATATATGGCACAAAAATGCATAGTTAAATACATTCAATTTTTAGTTTGCGCTGGAAAAAGGAAAGACTCTAAACAATTTTTCTCAAATTTACTGTATGTCTTGGTGTGTATAAATTCTAGTATAATAAAATCTGTATAATTTATAGCTTATATGCAAGTTTCTCCTCTTATAAATAAACATTTTTTTAAAATGTCTGTCCAGTTATGATAAACTATAATTTATCAACACAAATGTCAAGTCTCTTTCAAATAAGCATATAAAGTTTCTATAAAATATCTATAAAAAAAAAATAACAAAAAGAAGACTCTTATCAATGCCAAACTTCTGACAAAAATAAATATTTGTAATTTGTAATCAATAAGCATATATAAATTCTTGCTTACTGTAAACTCAGAAATTATTGTGAGGTTTTTATTATTGCCAAAATTGTGACAGAGTTGTAAACGCAGTAATTTAAACTTGTATTTTTAAATATTTTATATGAATTAAACAGGATTTTTTTCAAAATCTTAAAAATTCAAATCACATTTAATTCTAAAATGACAAAAAAAAATCGCAATAATAAATGCACGCAATAATTTCTGAATTTACAGTATATGAATATATAATATCAGGCAAATATATAACACATTTGCAACCCTTAAATACAAACTTTACAATTTGTATCAAATAAGCAGGTAAAAGTCTTTATATTAAGCATGTACATAAAAACAATTCCATCCTGTGATCCAGTATTTATCAGTATAGGCATAGTATATCTTTTTCATACAGTTTTTAACAAGTTACTCCTATGAAGAGAGTTATATTTAGAGGGGAAAAATATTGATAAGAGGCATGAATTGTTGTTGATGTGTGAATTTAATCCTGATAAGAAAAGTTAAATTAAAAACTAGAGGCTCTCAAGAGCCTGTGTCGCTCACCTGTTATGCCCATAGTTTTAGAAAAGAAGATTTTTGTACAAGTTACAAAAATGACGAAAAGTTGTTCAATATTGACTATAAAGGACAATAACTCCTTAAGGGGTTCTCTGACAATTTTGGTCATGTTGACTTATTTGTAGATCTTACTTTGCTGAACATTATTGCTGTTTACAGTTTATCTCTATCTATAATAGTATTCAAGATAATAACCAAAAACTGCAAAATTTCCTTAAAATTACCAATTTTAGAGCAGCAACCCAACAACGGGTTGTAGGATTCATCTGAAAATTTGTGAGGGGATAGATCTTATTCTGATGGACATTTAAATCTTGAAAGATTTGCCCTAAATGTCTTAGTTTCAAAGATATAAAGCCAAAACTGCATTTTACCACTATGTTCTAATTTTAGCCATGTCGGCCATTTTGTTTGGTAGGTGGGGTCATCGGACACATTTTTTAAACTATATACCACAATAATGGTTGTGGCCAAGTAAGTTTAAATTTGGCCCAGTAGTTTCAGAGAGGAAGATTTTTGTACAAGTTACAAAAAATGACGAAAAAGTTGTTAAAATTGACTATAAAGGGCAATAACTCCTTAAGGGGTTGACTCACAATTTTGGTCATGTTGACTTATTTGTAGGTCTTACTTTGCTGAACATTATTGCTGTTTACAGTTTATCTCTATGTATAGTAGTATTCAAGATAATAACCAAAAACTGCAAAATTTCCTTAAAATTACCAATTCAAGGGCAGCAACCCAACAACAGGTTGTCCGATTCATCTGAAAATTTCAGGGCAGATAGATCTTGACCTGATAAACAAATTTACCACATGTCAGATTTGCTCTAAATGCTTTGGTTTTAAAGATATAAGCCAAAATATACATTTTACCCCTGTGTTCTATTTTTAGCCATGGCGGCCATCTTGGTTTGATGGCCAGGTCATCGGACACATTTTTTAAACTAGATACCCCAAGGATGATTGTGGCCAAGTTTGGTTAAATTTGGCCCAGTAGTTTCAGAGGAGAAGATTTTTGTAAAAGTTTACGAACGACAGACGACGGACGCCAAGTGATGAGAAAAGCTCACTTGACCTTTCAGGTCAGGTGAGCTAAAAAATAAAATTTGGTGCTTTTCTGTATAACATAACAATGTTTTGTTTTATAATAGATAAACAAACATATTTTGGTAAGCTATTAGTTTACTTAATTATACTTTAAAAAAACAATACAAGAAAGTAGCAAAATGCAAATCTTTTCTGATTTTAATAAATCAATGCAGGGTATAGAAAATTTGAATTAGATTGTCAAAAAAGAGATAAACAAGAATAATAGGATTCCACAAATATAAGTGGACTTACATTTTGATAAAAATAGTAAAGAAATGAAAATCTTTGCAGAACAGGAAAATATATCAAAAATTTTATTAGAAAGGTGACAGATTCAAATATCAATTAGAAAAAGCTTTGGCAGTGAGGTATTTTTTTCAAATTTTGCTTTCTACAATATAATATTTGACAACAAAATGTTGCATCTCAGAATTTGAAATATTTACAATTTTTTGAGTCAAATAGTGCTCCAAAATATGTGCTAAAAAAAGTTTTTAATGTGAAAATATTCTTTTTCTAATGTAGGGTCCTTTTTCTGGTTTAGGGTACATAGACAATTAGCACTTTCTGGATACAACACAGCAGTAAGTAGTAGTTTGAAAATTACAAAAAGTCTTCTTGTATCTTGTTCCCTTCAATCTTCCCTGGTTCTAAGTCTTTCTCCTGAGTCTCTCTATCCATACAACAATACTTTTAGGTCAGCAAGGGATGGTCAAGAAAACTTACATATTTTCCTACTTTTTCTTCTTCAAATACAATGATCTGAAAATATATAAACTTGTCATAAGTCTTATGTGAACTGTCTAAAGAGAAGCGAAATTTCCTACATTGAAATATAAGAATATTAAGAACTATCATGTCCATTTTTATTAAAAATAGTGATAATAGAAAACAGAATATAATTGCTCAGTGAGGCAGTTTTGCCTGTACTAATAAGGAACTATGAAATTTTTTTAATCTTCATTGAAGATCTTTATTTGAAATGCCTTTAAAATATCATATTTTTTGGGGGGATTTGGCATGCCAATTGAATAACAAGGAAACCATTTTATGCAGTTTAACTTTTCAGAGAAAACAAACTAAACAACCTTAACTTAAGGATGTTTATAAAATTGAGAAAGGAAATGGGGAATTTGTCAAAGAGACAACAACCCGACCATAGAGCAGACAACAGTCGAAGGCCACCAATGGGTCTTCAATGTAGCGAGAAACTCCTGCACCCCTAGGCTTCCTTCAGCTGGCCCCTTAAAAATATGTATACTCGTACAGTGATAATGGACGTCATACTAAACTGTTGCCTGCCATGTTTTGGAATTTTTGTCAGATTTTAAAAATCCACTGGATTTATACATTTGAGAATGCCTTAAAAATATTTGCCCATGGACCCCCATTTTTCTTCTCATAAATCTTTTACATATATAAATGTAAGCCATTTTTAAAACCCTTATATAATCTTATTTATTTTTTAATAGTTTTTGAAAACTTTAACTGGTCAATGATAAAGCTATGAAAAATCAAGAGAGAACATTTTCCTGCCAAAATTCCAATGGCTTACATCTCAAAAACAAGAACATTGACCCCTATATTTGTTTTGCTTTTTAGATTCCTCAATTAATCCCCTATCAATATATACTACCGGTAGTGTTATGGAAAGCTATTTATATTGAAACTGAGCAGCAAACTTCCTTAAACTTCAGTTTTTTAACATTCATTAGAGAGTGACTGTTAAATCAAGATCAGCTGAACCTTTAAAAGCTTGAACTTGATTTCTACCATGGTTGAGTCAACTATATCTGCTGCTTCTTCAAAAAGCATGCATCATTATATGCCAAAATGGCAATAATTTTTGAAGTTATGTTTACCGAATTATATCCTGCCTTTAAGTAAGGTGCTGGTACAAACAATGTTTTCTGTGGCCCAATGCTCCAGTATCTTCCTAAATGATGTTCATTTACAAATACTATTCCTTTACCCCAACCCTGCAATAATCAAAAATATCTCTCAATCAACAAATATTTTATATCACTAAGAATTCTAAACACAATGTAGAAAACACAAAATAATTTCAAGTATTTTATATATGAATTTATGTGCAACACGCTGGTGAAACATGTTGAGTATGATTCGCTCACCTTTCCTGAGCAACTGAGATGGGCAGTAAGTTTATTATGAATTTAAATTTGGTATCTTTTGCCTCTCTTTAAGGAAAAAATTTAGTTCTGTTTGTTCAATTACAATGCCTAAATCCATTTTTCCCCAAATTTATTTGAAAAACAAGAATGTGTCCCAAGTACACGGATGCCCCATCTGCATTATCGTTTTTATGTTCAGTGGACCGTGAAAATGGAATAAAATCTCTAATTTGGCATTAAAATTACAAAGATCATATCATGGGGAACATTTTTACTAAGTTTCAAGTTGATCAGAATTTAACTTCATCAAAACGACCTCAACCAAAAACTTTATTGAGCATGATTCGCTCACCTTTCCTGAGCAACTGAGATGGCCAGTAAGTTTATTTTGGAATTTAAATTTGGTATCTTTAATAGATAAAACAAAAACTTTAACCAAAACTTTAACCTGAAACGGGACGAACGGACGGATGGACGAACGAAACAAACGAACAGACGGACGGAAGGACGCACAGACAAGAAAACATAACGTCCATAAATGGGGCATAAAGATCCAAAAAGCTTTAAATATTTTTTATTGTAAATTGATAAAGGAACTAAACACCCTACCTCCATTTGAAGAAATGTGTCCTTAGGTACTGGTCCCTCTATCTTCAAATTAGTTCTGAACAAGCATGGTGGTTTGGTTAATGATGATAATGGAAAATATTTGTCATTTGTATATATTCTGTAAGAAAGAAACAAGATAATAGACACTTTGATAGTAACAAATAACAAGAAAGCATTCATTGTCATCTTATTTAAGCATACCTCTACATTTAAATCAAACTATTGAAAGAAAGAAAATGGACATATAAAATCAATTATAAGGGTGTTTGGTATGAGAATTCTGAGAGAATATTGAATAATGGGAAGGTCTCATCTCACTCCGTAAAAAACTCTGAGCCAAAAAGGTTCTTTTGTCTTTACACCATTGAATAAAGCATAAACTTCTTTGCATCAGTTTTGTCTATCCATTTCAATTAATCTTGTCAAGAGCCTTTTAACTACCATTACAAATATTATCAATTTTAATATGCAATACAAATTAGTTTTCTTCATACTGGAAATCATTTATTCTGCAAAGTGTAGATATATCATCATGAACTTATTATAATAAGACAGTGGCAATTTCAATAAAAATCTTTGCAAGATCAAAATTCCAAAATTTTATAGCTTTTTATTAGCTACTGTTTCTCATTATTGACATGTATCTTCCATGCACAGTCCTGATCATGTCAAACAAACAATTTTTTTTTAGCATGGCAGCATTTGTTCAGGAAGCTTGCATATAAAATTCCTGTCAAATGTGAATGGATTTTCTCCTTTCTCCTCTGGACTTACTTGTGAATAAAATTCCTATTGAATGTCAATGGATAAACAGTCCAATTCTCTACTGGTTTATCATCTAGTAAGATCTCTCCAGTAATTCCTGCATAATTGAATTTTAAATTAGAACTTTAGGTAAGTTTTCAAAAATTGAATTTTTAATTAGAACTTCAGTTGAGTATTCAAAAATATAATTAGAGTGATTATTTCCAAAAATGTCTGAACTAAAGCCATTTTTTTCCCTTTAAAATTTTAGAAGACTCTTTCACTAAATAAGTGTGCCCTTTTCACTGAAAAAAAATCATGTCAAAGCATGATTTATCTTTTGCATTGAGCCTTTTATGACTCAAAAGATTACATATTAACCCTTTCCTCCATAATGACGCCTTTTGACGGCAACCCCTTTACTCCATAATGACGCCTTTTGACGCCTGTGTAGTACCTCCGTTGAAATGCTCTGACTTCAAAATGTCTGCATCAGACTTAAAAAAAATTGTATCCAATATGAAGAGGAGATACATGAGAATATCTGACTTGAATTTCATTGATGAAATATTCGTTTTCCCAATGTATTAACACTTTAAACCAGATGATATTTCTTTACTGAAAAAAATCTTATGCGAATCAAGTATATTAAAAAAAAAAATAATCAATGGAGGAAAGGGTGAATCAGGAACTGAAAAATGTCTGAAAGACTCCCTAAAAAAATGTGTACTGCTTAATTTGTATTACAACCAACACTCACTTTTTTTGGACCAGAGAAAATTTCAATTAAAAAATTGTCAAAACTTTTTTTATTTTGTCATACTGAATTATGTTATGCACAGTTTCTAAGGTAAAAATGTAAATACCTTTTCTTTCTTTGTTCAACACTTTAGATCCCTTGTTAGCATAATTAGCTCGTCCTAAATTTTCCACAATAATGTCCAGTGTATAGTTTATACCCTATTGATATAATATAAAATTAGGTTTGTAAGTATGTTTCACTTTTTAATAAGTTGTCATGTACAGATTAATTTATTTTCGTGGGTATCAATTTTTATGGATTTAGGAAAACTTGCATGTTCTTGGATATTTAATTTCGTGGTGATGACAAAGTCTGCATACAATTCTATGGAAATTTTTTTATTCGTTCAATGTTTAATTTCGTGGTTCATCTGTACCCACAAAATCCAAGAAAATTGGTATCCAACCAATAATAATGGATCCACAGTATGATGCATAACAAAGATTAAGAGAATACCACATATCTCTTTATTAAATCATGGAAAATTGTCAAGAAGCATAGAACAGGGACTTAACTCTTCTTGTTGCATCATATATATCACACACCAGTTTGTTTTAGCAAATGTGCAGTAAAGTTTAGGACTAATTATGAGCATCCAACTAGTTTGGATTCTGCAAACTAGCCTTGAATTCTGTAACAGTTTTTGTCCAATGCAGATAGCATCAGACATGGGAGAGTTCTAATAATCAATATTTAGTGCTGATTGTTACAAGCTTAAATATTCCCCGTAATATAAGAAATTAATGCCAACCAAAAATGCATTGTTAAAGATAGATTTTATCTGTTATTACATTCACAATTCAGCCATAATACCCATTTTATAATTGTAATTGACAGCTTTTAGATGATGTAAGTAATTTTTTATGGGCTATGATCTTTTGTTGTCTGCCAGTGAGTCATTTTAGGAGCATCAGTTGGCTCTTTAAAATTGTCACTTTTTTCTAGGTTAAATGCTTTTCTTTTGAGGCTTTCTATTTTAACATTTGAGAAACAAACATAACACTTGTTCAATAAAAGATCATTGACAGCTTTTGGTCAAACTATAAAATCGAGCATGGATATGGCATGTATGGGGAAAGTGTCAAAACGACACAATGCGACTAAGAGAAGAAAAGGCCACCTATGGGTCTTTAACACAGGAAGAAAATCCTGCACCGGAGGCAGGCATTAGCTGACCCGTAAACAAGAATGTGTACTAGCTAGTTCACACAGGCACTTGTCTCAGAAAAATTTATCCTATGTATCTTAATATAACACAAGGTACTTGAAAAATGCTGATTTCTCGGTTATCAACTACACTAAAACTTGTTATTTCATACATCTAAATTGATTTATCTACACAATGGTTCATAACACAAACTACTTTTGTTTTCAGAATCATCCTAGCTGTCCTACCCAAGTATGTCTATCGTAATTATTTCTTCTACCAACGCCAAATTGGAAACAGACATCTCACAGTAAAAGGCATCTTCCCACTCTCTTTATATATCTCGCTTTCTGATTGGTCAAATTTTATGGGAAGGTCTGAAGGAGTTATCTGGTCTTATTTCATTTCATACGTAAAGTCAAGAAAGAGTCTGAATGACATTGACGTAATGGGAAAATTTGTGTCTATAAAAAGAAACTTGTAATCTATTTCACACACCACAAATGACACTTGTTAGTTTTTTTTCACCGTATCTTATACAATTTTACTAACTGGGTGTTACTAAGTTCTATTCAGACAAAACCTACAGTTTTTTTCTTAAATAATAAATCATTTACTGCAAGTTTTATGTTTCCAATTTGGCATCAGTAGACGAAATAATTGCAATTGACATACTTGGGTAGGATTGCTACGGATGATTCAGACAACAAAAGTAGGCGTGTTATACACCATTGTGAAGATAAATCAATTTAGATTTACGACATAACTAGTTTAAGTGGGGTTGACAAACAAAAAATCAGCACATAATGGAATTTTGCAACCGACTGACATTTTTCAAAAATGCGAGTTAAGAACCTTGAGTTATATTAAGGTATATAGGGAAAAAAAATTCTGAGACAAGTGCCTGTGCTAGTTCAGTGAAAACAGACATCAGACTTAGCTCCAAAACATATAAAAGAATCTTTTTCACTTTTGAGTCAACATTATGAATTGCTAACTGTGGGTATATCATTATGACAATGATAGCTCTAGATTCAACATTAAGCAATGATAGCTCTGGGTCCAACATTCAGCAATGATAGCTCTGGGTCCAACATTAAGCAATAATAGCTCTGGGTCCAACATTAAGCAATGATAGCTCTGGGTCCAACATTAAGCAATGATAGCTCTGGGTCCAACATTAAGCAATGATAGCTCTGGGTCAAATATTAAGCAATGATAGCTCTGGGTTCAACATTAAGTAATGATAGCTCTGGGTCCAACATTAAGCAATGATAGCTCTGGGTTCAACATTAAGCAATGATAGCTCTGGGTCCAACATTAAGCTATGATAGCTCTGAGTCCAACATTAAGCAATGATAGCTCTGGGTCCAATATTAAGCAATGATAGCTCTGGGTCCAATATTAAGCCATGATAGCTCTGGGTCCAACATTAAGCAATGATAGTTCTGGGTCCAACATTAAGCAATGATAGCTCTGGGTCCAATATTAAGCAATGATAGCTCTGGGTCCAATATTAAGCAATGATAGCTCTGGGTCCAACATTAAGCAATGATAGCTCTGGGTCCAACATTAGGTAATGATAGCTCTGAGTTCAATATTAAGCAATGATAGTTCTGGTCCCAATATTAAGCAATGATAGCTCTGGGTCCAATATTAAGCAATGATAGCTCTGGGTCCAACATTAAGCAATGATAGCTCTGAGTCCAACATTAAGCAATGATAGCTCTGGGTCCAATATTAAGCAATGATAGCTCTGGGTCCAATATTAAGCCATGATAGCTCTGAGTCCAACATTAAGCAATGATAGCTCTGGGTCCAATATTAAGCAATGATAGCTCTGGGTCCAATATTAAGCCATGATAGCTCTGGGTCCAACATTAAGCAATGATAGCTCTGGGTTTAACATTAAGCAATGATAGCTCTGTGTCCAATATTAAGCAATGATAGCTCTGGGTCCAATATTAAGCAATGATAGCTCTGGGTCCAATATTAAGCCATGATAGCTCTGGGTCCAACATTAAGCAATGATAGCTCTGGGTCCAATATTAAGCAATGATAGCTCTGGGTCCAACATTAAGCAATGATAGCTCTGGGTCCAACATTAAGCAATGATAGCTCTGAGTCCAACATTAAGCAATGATAGCTCTGGTTCCAATATTAAGCCATTATAGCTCTGGGTCCAATGTTAAGCCATGCTAGCTCTGGGTCCAACATTAAGCAATGATAGCTCTGGGTTCAACATTAATTAATGATAGCTCTGGGTCCAATATTAAGCAATGCCAGCTCTGGGTCCAATATTAAGCCATGATAGCTCTGGGTCCAATATTAAGCCATGATAGCTCTGGGTCCAACATTAAGCAATGATAGCTCTGGGTTCAACATTAAGCAAAGATAGCTCTGGGTTCAACATTAAGCAATGATAGCTCTGGGTCCAACATTAAGCAATGATAGCTCTGGGTCCAATATTAAGCAATGATAGCTCTGGGTCCAATATTAAGCAATGATAGCTCTGGGTCCAACATTAAGCAATGATAGCTCTGAGTCCAACATTAAGCTATGATAGCTCTGAGTCCAACATTAAGCAATGATAGCTCTGGGTCCAATATTAAGCAATGATAGCTCTGGGTCCAATATTAAGCCATGATAGCTCTGGGTCCAACATTAAGCAATGATAGCTCTGGGTCCAACATTAAGCAATGATAGCTCTGGGTCCAATATTAAGCAATGATAGCTCTGGGTCCAATATTAAGCCATGATAGTGTCGAGGATAAATAGAGACAATCACAATACGCGGGATTCATATATGTACCTGTACGCGTTACCGCTCTCTATATGTAACGTCATGGTTGCTATGTCTTAACGTCATTGGATTCCAGTATTAAATCATCCATTTGTATAGACGTCTTTTTTCTCTATTCAAAACACAACGCAAACTACAATTATACGATCACGAGATTGGTACCGAGACCAAGATAAAAGATGGATTCGTCGAGAATCAAGTCTATTCGAGCTGGAAATAGAGCCGCTGTCACGAAATTCTTCAAGAAACTAGATGAGCTGAACACTGATTCGGAGATGGATATTGACATTGCAGGTCCAATTATTGACGCTATAGTGAAAAAACAAAGTGTAATTCTTAAACTGGATGAACAGATTTTGGAAAATACATCGGATGAAGATATAGAAGTTGAAATCACAGATGCAGATGAGTATAATTTAGATCTTGAAACACATTTACGCCGTTATAAGAAATTAGCACAAATAGTTACATGTACATGTACAGAATTATCTAACGAAAGTATTCCAAAAAACACGCCCCGTCATGAACATGCATGAAGTCAATTCCGAAACCCGTCCTGTAATGAACACAGAATTCATCCCAAGATTTTCTTCACAAACTAGTTCCCTGTCAAGTCAAAATCACCGCTTGCCGAAGCTAACCCTACCTACTTTTTCTGGAGATATTCTTGAGTGGCAATACTTTTGGGAGTCGTTTGAAAACACAATTCACAGCAATCATACACTTACTGATGTCCAGAAATTCACGTACCTTCAGTCACTTCTTGATGCAGACGCTATGAATGTCATAAATGGTTTAAACTTGTCCAGCGCAAACTATCACAAAGCCGTGGAGTTATTAGTAAATCGCTTTGGGAAAACACACAAAATTGTGAACGCTTATATGAAAGCTCTTTTAGATTTGCCAGCACCCTCATACACATTAGATAGTATCCGTAATTTTTCAGATAAGTCAGAGGTTTATATCCGTGGACTAGAATCTTTAGGACAGTGCCAAGATACATATGGTTCCCTGTTAATCCCAGTTATGCTTGATAAGCTCCCTGTTGCCGTAAAAAGTAATATAACAAGAGAAAACGGAAACGACGACTGGACCCTTGGAGATCTAAGAAAGGCAATACAACGGGAAATATCTATTCAAGAAGCCAGCACTAATGGGAGTGAGTCTTATGATATACTTACCGCAAGTTTCCATGCCGGAATTGGTAAAAAAAATGGAAATTATGTAAATACATCAAAATCTAAAAACTATTCTCCAAGTAAAACGTGCATTTATTGCAATGATCAACATTTCCCGGCAGAATGTAAAAAGTTCACCGACAGCAAATCAAGAATGGATATTGTAAAGAAAAGAAACCTATGTTTCAATTGTTTGGGTAACCATAAAATATCAGAATGTAGATCGAAAAACACATGCCGTACATGTAAACATAAACACCACACTAGTTTATGCAATGAATCTTCAATTCAAAAATCACAGAATCAGAATATTACAAGTAATACAGAAAACGGCACGCCAATCATGCATACATCTGCTAAACAGGAAAACTCGACCGTCTTCTTGAAAACAGCAATCGCTCCAATATAGTCACAGAATCAGTGCGCCGACGCTCACATCCTTTTCGACGAAGGAGCGCAACGATCATTTATGACGCAGGAAATAGCCGACAAGTTGAACGTCAAGCCAGACGGAAAGGAAACTCTCAACATATCCGCCTTCGGGAATTCTGACAAGAATGTTCGTCACATGAATAAAGCCACAGTGTATTTAGAAGCAGACTCAGGAGAGAAAATACCTTTACAGGTATTGATTGTACCTACCATAGCAGCGCCGATTCAGAATAACCGCAGGTACATTTCGCAGCAACTACATTATTTGAAAGGACTAAAATTAGCCCACCCATTATCAGAGGATAATAGCTTTGAAATTTCTTTACTCATTGGAGCAGACCACTACTGGGATGTAATCAAGGATGATATCGTTCGAGGCGACGGACCGACAGCGATGAGCTCAAAAATAGGATATTTGTTATCTGGACCACTTACATGTACAAGTGGACAACGCAATTCACATATGATGCACATATTATCTAGTCACACAAAAGAGGACTATGATATTGTGAGATTCTGGAAATTGGAGTCCCTTGGTATACAAGAAAACGACAAACTTAACACAGAAAAACAGAACATAAAAGAATTTTCATCAACATCGATAACATATGAGGATGGAAAGTACGTTGCAAAACTTCCATGGATTGAAGAATGTCCTGAATTACCGACAAACGAGATGATTGCAAGAGCAAGGACCCATAGAGTCGTTAACCGCTTAAACCAGGAACCAAACTTATTCAAAATATATGGCGACATAATTAAAGAGCAGGAAACACGTGGTTTCATCGAAAAGATAAAGGAGAATGAGGACGAGCCACAGCGCATACACTACATACTGCATCACCCCGTCAAGAAAGATTCTACAACTACTCCGATTAGAATTGTGTATGATTGCAGTTGTAAAGAGAACGCAAAAAGTCCGAGTTTGAATGACTGTCTTCATTCATATCCGCCAATTTCAAATGACATAACAGAGCTACTAACCAGATTTCGTACTCAGAACTTTGCAGTGACAACAGATATCGAAAAGGCATTTCTGCAAGTTGGACTTCATAAATCTGACCGTGATGTAACTCGCTTTTTTTGGTTAAGTGACCCAACAGATTCAACCAGTCCGTTTACAACATATCGTTTCAAGTCAGTCTTATTCAGAGCTACATGCTCACCATTTATACTGAATGCAACTTTATTAAAACACTTTGAAGAGAATCCTAGTCCAACAGCTTCAAGAATTACACAAGACTTGTATGTAGACAATGTTTTAACTAGTTTTACTGATGAAGACAACTTAATGCAATTTTACCGTGATTCAAGGTGTTTATTACAGAAAGGAGGATTTAACCTCAGATCATGGAACTCTAATTCTAACAGACTACGAGAACTTGCTGAAACAGAAAACGTACTAGATTCCAGTAACGAGGTCAACATACTTGGAATGCGCTGGAATGTTGCTGACGACAAACTTTTATTTGCAGAAGTAGACATAGATTCAACCATGGTAGATGTAACCAAAAGAGAAATATTACGACAGTCGTCTAAAATCTTTGATCCGCTTGGCATACTTAGTCCCGTGACAGTGAAAGCTAAGATACTAATGCAGTCACTATGGAAACGTAATTTTGGATGGGACGAACGCTTACCTGAAGATGTAACTACGCAGTGGACTACTTTATCTACAGATCTTAAAGATACAAAATCGGTTGATTTTTCCAGACTACTTAACAACGATGGATTATCGCCACAAACAGCTAGAATACACATTTTTACCGATGCTAGCAAACAAGCTTATGGAGCATACGCCTACATTGTACAAGGAAAACAGTCGCAATTAGTTATGGCTAAAAACAGAGTTGCACCGCTTAAAGTAATTACTTTGCCGCGATTGGAGTTGATGGGCGCCGTAGTTGGAGTGAAATTAGCTAAACATGTGTCAAATATTTTAGGAATTACAGAAATTACATTTTGGTGTGATAGCCAAATCGTTCTGAGTTGGTTGTATTCTATAGCTAATAGAATTACAGAAATCCGACAGCTTGTGGAAAATAAAACTTGGAGGTATTGTCCAACTGACTGTAACCCCGCCGACTATCTTACGCGCGGCATGTCTACATCTAAGTTTTTGAATAATGATACTTGGTTCAACGGACCGAAATGGCTTGCACATGAAGAACAATGGCCGCATTGGGATGGAAATTCCGTTGCTATGACAACAATTACAGACAATGAAAGTAAAGACACAGACCGGCAAATTCAACAAAATGATGACAGATTCATGGTTGTAAAGGAAGTCATCAATGTAGAGAAGTTCAGCAGTTTTCCGAAACTGCTTCGTATAATGTCTTACGTATTGCGCTTTATAACGAATTGTAGAACACTTTCACAAAATAGAAAATACCAACATTTAGAGGTAGACGAGATTCAAAATGCTTCACTTGTGTTGATACGGAATATACAGCAAACTATTTTCATGATGAAATCCAAAATATTGTTTCTAAGGATACTAATCGACTACCTATTGTACGACAGTTACGATTATATATCGACGAAAAAGGACTACTACGGTCCGGAGGAAGAATTGACAATGCTCTCATTAGCGAAACAGTGAAATACCCTTATTTACTTCCGTCAAAACACCCGTTGACAACATTGATAATTTTGGACGCACACAAACTACAAAATCACAGTGGAATAAATGGGACAATTACGTTAATTCAACAGACATATTGGATACCGAAAATCCGACAGTGAGTGAAAACCGCATTACGGAATTGTATTCCCTGCAGGAAGATAATTAGTCGACCGTATGTGGCGCCTGACCCACCACCGCTACCAAAGGATCGTCTTGGAGAAGACCCGCCATTCAGCGTCACGGGAGTTGATTTTACAGGAGCGTTACATGTACGACAAAATGGTAATAAGGAAACAAAAGCATACATATGTCTTTTTACGTGCGCCTCAAGCAGAGCTGTTCACATTGAGTTAGTTCAGGATTTAACGAAACATTCATTTCTATTAGCTTTTTGCAGATTTGTTAGTCGTCGATCTTTACCGAAAATTATGATATCTGACAATGCTTCTACGTATAAATCTGCAGCGACAGAGATTTGTAAAATATTCAAATCAGAAACTGTGCACGGAAAACTTAGTGAATTTGGAACAGTGTGGAAGTTTATACCCAGCAGGGCTCCTTGGTACGGAGGATGGTGGGAGCGACTAATTGGACTCACAAAAACTTCTCTCAAGAAAACATTAGGACGTGCCTGTATCGACTTAGATATGCTACACACAGTTGTTACAGAAATCGAGTGCACACTGAATGACCGACCGTTAACGTACATCTCTACTGATGAAAAGGACCCAGAACCACTAACGCCGTCTCATCTTTTGTATGGCAGAAGATTAAAGACACTTCCGTATCCTTCAAATGACCACAGCGAATTCAAAGACAATAGAAAAACACTAACTTGCGCTCATGCGCTAAAACGTAACAAAAAACAAGAAGAATTACTACAACACTTTCGGACGAGATGGAAGAAGGAGTACCTAACATCACTACGGGAATTCCACAGAGCCAGTGGAAATAATCTACAGAGGATAAAGACCGGGGACATAGTACAGATTCATGATGACTCGCCTAGAACTGTATGGAACATTGGTATCATCGAGGACCTTGTGCGTGGTGGAGATGGTTTGGTGAGATCAGCTTTAGTGCGTACAAAATTTGGACTTACGAATAGACCAATCGTCAAACTCTATCCACTAGAGATAAATTCAAATGACAATAATGAATCGCAAATACTTAGAAGGAGTGTTCGTTTACAAAACCGCAATCAGAGACTGTAATTATAATTGAGAACATTTTTTAATTGCAACTTGATTCAACGATAGTTTTATATGTGATTTAAAGACTTTAAAGTTTCAAATATTTCATTTCTTTTCATTGATAGATAATTTTCTTAATTTGGATAAATTGCTCATTGAGAATTTAATTGCACAAATTCGCGGCCCCGAGTATGTCGAGGATAAATAGAGACAATCACAATACGCGGGATTCATACATGTACCTGTACGCGTTACCGCTCTCTATATGTAACGTCATGGTTGCTATGTCTTAACGTCATTGGATTCCAGCATTAAATCATCCATTTGTATAGACGTCTTTTTTCTCTATTCAAAACACAACGCAAACTACAATTATACGATCACGAGAATAGCTCTGGATCCAACATTAAGCAATGACAGCTCTGGGTCCAATATTAAGCCATAATAGCTTTGGGTTCAACATTAAGCAATGATAGCTCTGGGTTCAACATTAAGCAATGATAGCTCTGAGTCCAACATTAAGCAATGATAGCTCTGGGTCCAATATTAAGCAATGATAGCTCTGGGTCCAACATTATGATCTTTAATGAGTAAAAATTTGAAAGAAAAAAAAAACATTTGTCTTCTTTTTTAATACTAATTCTAAGTTATATATATTTCAATTTACCTCTCTCAAAGAATGAGAAGAAACATCTATAGTGTAATCATAATTTGATTTCCAGTCCAGAACTTTGTTATCTCTTCCTCCACTAATAACTACCTGTAAAATAACAATGCCATTTATTATCTGTCATAGTTAGGGCTATTCTATGTGGAAGGGTAGGAAGGGACATTCAAAATATCAATACAACCAAAAACCATTTTTTAAGATAATTTTGCAAAATGGTAATATACACATACCACATTCAATAATTAGACTTCACTTCCTACCCTCCACATACATTCTAATGGAATAGTCCTCAGCATTTTTAGTAGAGAAAGCAAAAAAGTCTTCCTGATATATGTCAGTTATCTATCTATTATCTTTCAAAGTCCCACCCACTTATAAACAAAAATAAAATGTCACACTTAGATGCATATCCTGTCAACTGACATTGTACCCAATAAAAGGTAGGAACATCATTGGACATGATTTTAAAGTAGATCAGTCGTCATGTGATATTTATTTGACCAGAAAGTTCAATATTTCTTTAAAAAATGAAAACAAAATTTGTTCTCCCTTTTGTGAATCAACATGTTTTAAATCAAAATTTTGCTTGTCTAAACTCCAGGCAATTTACAGCTTCATATATGGTGTGAACACCTGTGTATCATCAATGACTCCTTGACCAGTCTGTTTTGTATTTTGGACACAACAGATGCTGTATCATTGATTTCTATCATCTTTTCTTGTAACTAATTAAAGCTTTATGAAATAAATTATTAAAATACTGGTAAGCTAGAGCTTAGCAGATGAAAAAGATGAAAAAGATATATATAGAGTTGAGATCTCACAACAAAACATATTTAACCTCACCATAATTTTGCGCCTGTCCCAAGTCAGGAGCCTCTGGCTTT
Source organism: Mytilus galloprovincialis (assembly GCF_965363235.1). Classification (NCBI taxonomy): domain Eukaryota; kingdom Metazoa; phylum Mollusca; class Bivalvia; order Mytilida; family Mytilidae; genus Mytilus; species Mytilus galloprovincialis. Next base: position 74,533,801 of record NC_134843.1, read on the forward strand.
TGTTAGTCTTGTATGTTTTTTTAATTTTAGTTCATTTATATGTTTTGGAGTTTAGTGTGACATCCATTTTCACTAAACTAGTACAAGTTTTTATTTAGGTGGTCAGCTAAGGTCCACCTCTGGGTGCAAGATTATCTCGCTGCATTGAAGACCTATTGGTTGCCTTCTGCTGTTATCTGCTCTTTGGTTGGGTTATTATCTCTTTGACATATTCCCCATTTCCATTCTCAATTTTATATATGATACAACTTTTACATGATATAGCAATTATGCACTAATAGGATGATGGCATCAAAAAGTTACATACCTCTCCAAAAACTAATATAATATATATGTATTCTTAATATCTGTTATGTACCTGCATTCTATCTTTCATTGTTCCTTTGACCTCCAACTTAGTAAACATTGGTACAGTACGTCTGTATACAATATAACCATAGTTCTGGCCATAACCTTCTCTGCTTTCCATCATTGTTAAATATTCCATAGGTAATGGTTTCTTGTAAGAGTTAATATCCTGTATAAAACAAAACAAAATATTACATAGGTAATGGCTTCTTGTAAGTGTTAATATCCTGTATAAAACAATACAAAATATTCCATAGGTAATGGCTTCTTGTAAGTGTTAATATCCTGTATAAAACAATACAAAATATTACATAGGTAATGGTTTCATGTAAGTGTTAATATCCTGTATAAAACAATACAAAATATTACATAGGTAATGGTTTCTTGTAAGTGTTAATATCCTGTATAAAACAATACAAAATATTCCAAAGGTAATGGTTTCTTGTAAGTGTTAATATCCTGTATAAAACAATACAAAATATTACATAGGTAATGGCTTCTTGTAAGTGTTAATATCCTGTATAAAACAATACAAAATATTCCATAGGTAATGGTTTCTTGTAAGTGTTAATATCCTGTATAAAACAATACAAAATATTCCAAAGGTAATGGCTTCTTGTAAGTGTTAATATCCTGTATAAAACAATACAAAATATTACATAGGTAATGGCTTCTTGTAAGTGTTAATATCCTGTATAAAACAATACAAAATATTACATAGGTAATGGCTTCTTGTAAGTGTTAATATCCTGTATAAAACAATACAAAATGTTACATAGGTAATGGCTTCTTGTAAGTGTTAATATCCTGTATAAAACAATACAAAATGTTACATAGGTAATGGCTTCTTGTAAGTGTTAATATCCTGTATAAAACAATACAAAATATTACATATGTAATGGTTTCTTGTAAGTGTTAATATCCTGTATAAAACAATACTATTAGTTACACAGTGTGTCATTGTCCTAATACGAGAATTTATCGGGTCAATAAAATTCATATCCGGTGAGGCGAAGCCAAACCTGATATGAATTTTATTGACCCGATAAATTCCGTATTAGGATAATTGAACACTGTGTAATGAATTTATCCAGATTTTGTTGTATTACATATTATTATATTCAAATTCAATATAAGGACAATATCAACGAAATATGTTTTAGATATTTAATCTAAAACTGTAAAAAATTAAAATATTAGGACTATGAAGCCATTTATTTTTTTTATTTTTTTATTAGGTCAATGGAATAAGGGAGATAATCCCAATTGACGTGATAAATAAGGGAGATAATTCCTATTGACGTAATAAAAAATTGTACTGAAATTTATAAGAACAATATCAGCCAATCAAATTGTGAGAAATTATCCTAAATCAGGATAAAAAATATTACATAGGTAATGGTTTCTTGCAAGTGTTAATATCCTGTATAAAACAATACAAAATATTCCATAGGTAATGGCTTCTTGTAAGTGTTAATATCCTGTATAAAACAATACAAAATATTCCATAGGTAATGGCTTCTTGTAAGTGTTAATATCCTGTATAAAACAATACAAAATATTACATAGGTAATGGTTTCTTGTAAGTGTTAATATCCTGTATAAAACAATACAAAATATTACATAGGTAATGGCTTCTTGTAAGTGTTAATATCCTGTATAAAACAATACAAAATATTACATAGGTAATGGCTTCTTGTAAGTGTTAATATCCTGTATAAAACAATACAAAATATTCCATAGGTAATGGCTTCTTGTAAGTGTTAATATCCTGTATAAAACAATACAAAATATTCCATAGGTAATGGTTTCTTGTAAGTGTTAATATCCTGTATAAAACAATACAAAATATTACATAGGTAATGGCTTCTTGTAAGTGTTAATATCCTGTATAAAACAATACAAAATATTCCATAGGTAATGGTTTCTTGTAAGTGTTAATATCCTGTATAAAACAATACAAAATATTCCATAGGTAATGGCTTCTTGTAAGTGTTAATATCCTGTATAAAACAATACAAAATATAACATAGGTAATGGTTTCTTGTAAGTGTTAATATCCTGTATAAAACAATACAAAATATTACATAGGTAATGGCTTCTTGTAAGTGTTAATATCCTGTATAAAACAATACAAAATATTACATAGGTAATGGCTTCTTGTAAGTGTTAATATCCTGTATAAAACAATACAAAATATTACATAGGTAATGGCTTCTTGTAAGTGTTAATATACTGTATAAAACAATACAAAATATTACATAGGTAATGGCTTCTTGTAAGTGTTAATATCCTGTATAAAACAATACAAAATATTACATAGGTAATGGCTTCTTGTAAGTGTTAATATCCTGTATAAAACAATAAAAAATGTTACATAGGTAATGGCTTCTTGTAAGTGTTAATATCCTGTATAAAACAATACAAAATATTACATAGGTAATGGTTTCTTGTAAGTGTTAATATCCTGTATAAAACAATACAAAATATTCCATAGGTAATGGCTTCTTGTAAGTGTTAATATCCTGTATAAAACAATACAAAATATTACATAGGTAATGGTTTCTTGTAAGTGTTAATATCCTGTATAAAACAATACAAAATATTACATAGGTAATGGTTTCTTGTAAGTGTTAATATCCTGTATAAAACAATACAAAATGTTACATAGCATTTCTATCTATAATTTTGTATAATTCTTTATCTATATTAACCTAGCTTTTTGAGTGGAATTCTCACTTTTGTAGCCTCAATTTTACAGTAATAAAAATCTTTTCAGCCATACAATTTGGAACCTCAATTTAGGGAAAAAACAGATGATGTCTCCTATTTATGCCATGTTTAAAAGAGCCCTTTTCTCAATTAACTTGGTAAAAACATAATATGTAAAATGAATTTTGTATTTGTTTTGCCACCATTTCAGATTATGTATTTGGGTCAAAAGAAGGTTAACTATGGTTCTTTGGGGTTGAATCTCTCATTTGACTAAACCAAATAAAATGCTCCGCAAGGTGCAGCTTGATACAGCCGCAGAGGTCAAACTCTGCACAATTGGGGCCAGTATGGACACAACATTCAAGATTGATACATCTCTGAATTTGGATTGTGATTAAATATTTGACACAGCATATGTTTCTGACACAGAATGAATGTGGTCAAATGAACTTAAAAAAATAAAATTTACCTATTATGCTTCAATATAAAAAATCTAAATACATGGATAGATTCAGCATATCAAAGAATCCCAAGAATTCAATTTTCTATGAAATTAAACAAAGTTTAATTTTGGACCCTTTTGACCTCAATGAAAACCAATTTGATAACAGGGTCCAAAAATCAAAAATCTAAATACATGGTTTCGATTTAGCATATAAATGAAGTCCATACATTCAATTTTTGCTGAAATCATACAAAGTTAAATTTTAGACCCCAATTTGGACCAACTTGAAAATTGGGCCCATAATCAAAAATCTAAATACATGTTTAAATTCAGCATATCAAAAATCAAAATTCAATTTTGGACCCTTTCAACCTTAATGTAGACCAATTTGCAAACAGGACCAAAATTTTAAATCTAAAAACACAGTTAGATTCAGAATATCAAAGAACCCCAATATTTCAATTTTTTACGACATCAAACAAACTTTTAATAGTTTCGGACCCTTTGAACCTCATGTTGACCAATTTAAAAACAGGGACCAAATTCCCAAAACTTAATTTATTGTTAGATTCAGCATATTAAAGAACCCCAATAATTCAAGAATAAAACCCCATTGAATTTGGTCCAGAAATAAGCAATTTGTACAAAGTATTAGAAAAGTATTGTTTTGGCCCCTAATTCCTAAACAGTTTGGGCAATAACCCCCAAAATCAATCTCAACCTTCCTTTTCTGGTATGGAACCTTGTGGCACAATTTCAGAAAGATCCATTCACTTACACAAAAATAATTGTCTGGAAACTAGATAAAATACTTATTTTGACCCATTTTGGGCCCCTTGTTCCTAAACTGTTGGGACCATAACCCCCAAAATCAATCCCAACCTTCCTTTTGAGGTTCCAAACCTTGTGTTTCAATTTCATAAAGATCAATTCGCTTAAACTAAAGTAATTATCCAGAAACTAAGTGTAT